>NC_135283.1:13538073-13768176 GCF_051311805.1 Agelaius phoeniceus | reverse complement strand
TCTAACTAACCCTAACGACCTACCCTACCCCTAACCCTAACCCTACCCTACCCTAACCCTAACCCCTACCCCCTACCCCCTAACCCCTAACCCTACCCCCTCACCCAACCCTCACCCACCCCTACCCTACCCCACCCCCACCCACCCTACCCCCACCCCTACCCTAACCCTAACCCTACCCCTACCCTAACCCTACCCCCTACCCCTACCCACCCCTACCCCTACCCCTACCCCCTACCCCTACCCCCTACCCCCTACCCCCTAACCCTACCCCTACCCCTAACCCTACCCCCACCCCTAACCCTAACCCTAACCCACCCCACCCCTAACCCTAACCCTCACCCTAACCCTACCCCTAACCCTACCCCTAACCCCTAACCCTAACCCTCCCCTAACCCTAACCCTAACCCTAACCCTAACCCTAACCCTAACCCTAACCCTAACCCTAACCCTAACCCTAACCCTAACCCTAACCCTAACCCTAACCCTAACCCTAACCCTAACCCTAACCCTAACCCTAACCCTAACCCTAACCCTAACCCTAACCCTAACCCTAACCCTAACCCTAACCCTAACCCTAACCCTAACCCTAACCCTAACCCTAACCCTAACCCTAACCCTAACCCTAACCCTAACCCTAACCCTAACCCTAACCCTAACCCTAACCCTAACCCTAACCCTAACCCTAACCCTAACCCTAACCCTAACCCTAACCCTAACCCTAACCCTAACCCTAACCCTAACCCTAACCCTAACCCTAACCCTAACCCTAACCCTAACCCTAACCCTAACCCTAACCCTAACCCTAACCCTAACCCTAACCCTAACCCTAACCCTAACCCTAACCCTAACCCTAACCCTAACCCTAACCCTAACCCTAACCCTAACCCTAACCCTAACCCTAACCCTAACCCTAACCCTAACCCTAACCCTAACCCTAACCCTAACCCTAACCCTAACCCTAACCCTAACCCTAACCCTAACCCTAACCCTAACCCTAACCCTAACCCTAACCCTAACCCTAACCCTAACCCTAACCCTAACCCTAACCCTAACCCTAACCCTAACCCTAACCCTAACCCTAACCCTAACCCTAACCCTAACCCTAACCCTAACCCTAACCCTAACCCTAACCCTAACCCTAACCCTAACCCTAACCCTAACCCTAACCCTAACCCTAACCCTAACCCTAACCCTAACCCTAACCCTAACCCTAACCCTAACCCTAACCCTAACCCTAACCCTAACCCTAACCCTAACCCTAACCCTAACCCTAACCCTAACCCTAACCCTAACCCTAACCCTAACCCTAACCCTAACCCTAACCCTAACCCTAACCCTAACCCTAACCCTAACCCTAACCCTAACCCTAACCCTAACCCTAACCCTAACCCTAACCCTAACCCTAACCCTAACCCTAACCCTAACCCTAACCCTAACCCTAACCCTAACCCTAACCCTAACCCTAACCCTAACCCTAACCCTAACCCTAACCCTAACCCTAACCCTAACCCTAACCCTAACCCTAACCCTAACCCTAACCCTAACCCTAACCCTAACCCTAACCCTAACCCTAACCCTAACCCTAACCCTAACCCTAACCCTAACCCTAACCCTAACCCTAACCCTAACCCTAACCCTAACCCTAACCCTAACCCTAACCCTAACCCTAACCCTAACCCTAACCCTAACCCTAACCCTAACCCTAACCCTAACCCTAACCCTAACCCTAACCCTAACCCTAACCCTAACCCTAACCCTAACCCTAACCCTAACCCTAACCCTAACCCTAACCCTAACCCTAACCCTAACCCTAACCCTAACCCTAACCCTAACCCTAACCCTAACCCTAACCCTAACCCTAACCCTAACCCTAACCCTAACCCTAACCCTAACCCTAACCCTAACCCTAACCCTAACCCTAACCCTAACCCTAACCCTAACCCTAACCCTAACCCTAACCCTAACCCTAACCCTAACCCTAACCCTAACCCTAACCCTAACCCTAACCCTAACCCTAACCCTAACCCTAACCCTAACCCTAACCCTAACCCTAACCCTAACCCTAACCCTAACCCTAACCCTAACCCTAACCCTAACCCTAACCCTAACCCTAACCCTAACCCTAACCCTAACCCTAACCCTAACCCTAACCCTAACCCTAACCCTAACCCTAACCCTAACCCTAACCCTAACCCTAACCCTAACCCTAACCCTAACCCTAACCCTAACCCTAACCCTAACCCTAACCCTAACCCTAACCCTAACCCTAACCCTAACCCTAACCCTAACCCTAACCCTAACCCTAACCCTAACCCTAACCCTAACCCTAACCCTAACCCTAACCCTAACCCTAACCCTAACCCTAACCCTAACCCTAACCCTAACCCTAACCCTAACCCTAACCCTAACCCTAACCCTAACCCTAACCCTAACCCTAACCCTAACCCTAACCCTAACCCTAACCCTAACCCTAACCCTAACCCTAACCCTAACCCTAACCCTAACCCTAACCCTAACCCTAACCCTAACCCTAACCCTAACCCTAACCCTAACCCTAACCCTAACCCTAACCCTAACCCTAACCCTAACCCTAACCCTAACCCTAACCCTAACCCTAACCCTAACCCTAACCCTAACCCTAACCCTAACCCTAACCCTAACCCTAACCCTAACCCTAACCCTAACCCTAACCCTAACCCTAACCCTAACCCTAACCCTAACCCTAACCCTAACCCTAACCCTAACCCTAACCCTAACCCTAACCCTAACCCTAACCCTAACCCTAACCCTAACCCTAACCCTAACCCTAACCCTAACCCTAACCCTAACCCTAACCCTAACCCTAACCCTAACCCTAACCCTAACCCTAACCCTAACCCTAACCCTAACCCTAACCCTAACCCTAACCCTAACCCTAACCCTAACCCTAACCCTAACCCTAACCCTAACCCTAACCCTAACCCTAACCCTAACCCTAACCCTAACCCTAACCCTAACCCTAACCCTAACCCTAACCCTAACCCTAACCCTAACCCTAACCCTAACCCTAACCCTAACCCTAACCCTAACCCTAACCCTAACCCTAACCCTAACCCTAACCCTAACCCTAACCCTAACCCTAACCCTAACCCTAACCCTAACCCTAACCCTAACCCTAACCCTAACCCTAACCCTAACCCTAACCCTAACCCTAACCCTAACCCTAACCCTAACCCTAACCCTAACCCTAACCCTAACCCTAACCCTAACCCTAACCCTAACCCTAACCCTAACCCTAACCCTAACCCTAACCCTAACCCTAACCCTAACCCTAACCCTAACCCTAACCCTAACCCTAACCCTAACCCTAACCCTAACCCTAACCCTAACCCTAACCCTAACCCTAACCCTAACCCTAACCCTAACCCTAACCCTAACCCTAACCCTAACCCTAACCCTAACCCTAACCCTAACCCTAACCCTAACCCTAACCCTAACCCTAACCCTAACCCTAACCCTAACCCTAACCCTAACCCTAACCCTAACCCTAACCCTAACCCTAACCCTAACCCTAACCCTAACCCTAACCCTAACCCTAACCCTAACCCTAACCCTAACCCTAACCCTAACCCTAACCCTAACCCTAACCCTAACCCTAACCCTAACCCTAACCCTAACCCTAACCCTAACCCTAACCCTAACCCTAACCCTAACCCTAACCCTAACCCTAACCCTAACCCTAACCCTAACCCTAACCCTAACCCTAACCCTAACCCTAACCCTAACCCTAACCCTAACCCTAACCCTAACCCTAACCCTAACCCTAACCCTAACCCTAACCCTAACCCTAACCCTAACCCTAACCCTAACCCTAACCCTAACCCTAACCCTAACCCTAACCCTAACCCTAACCCTAACCCTAACCCTAACCCTAACCCTAACCCTAACCCTAACCCTAACCCTAACCCTAACCCTAACCCTAACCCTAACCCTAACCCTAACCCTAACCCTAACCCTAACCCTAACCCTAACCCTAACCCTAACCCTAACCCTAACCCTAACCCTAACCCTAACCCTAACCCTAACCCTAACCCTAACCCTAACCCTAACCCTAACCCTAACCCTAACCCTAACCCTAACCCTAACCCTAACCCTAACCCTAACCCTAACCCTAACCCTAACCCTAACCCTAACCCTAACCCTAACCCTAACCCTAACCCTAACCCTAACCCTAACCCTAACCCTAACCCTAACCCTAACCCTAACCCTAACCCTAACCCTAACCCTAACCCTAACCCTAACCCTAACCCTAACCCTAACCCTAACCCTAACCCTAACCCTAACCCTAACCCTAACCCTAACCCTAACCCTAACCCTAACCCTAACCCTAACCCTAACCCTAACCCTAACCCTAACCCTAACCCTAACCCTAACCCTAACCCTAACCCTAACCCTAACCCTAACCCTAACCCTAACCCTAACCCTAACCCTAACCCTAACCCTAACCCTAACCCTAACCCTAACCCTAACCCTAACCCTAACCCTAACCCTAACCCTAACCCTAACCCTAACCCTAACCCTAACCCTAACCCTAACCCTAACCCTAACCCTAACCCTAACCCTAACCCTAACCCTAACCCTAACCCTAACCCTAACCCTAACCCTAACCCTAACCCTAACCCTAACCCTAACCCTAACCCTAACCCTAACCCTAACCCTAACCCTAACCCTAACCCTAACCCTAACCCTAACCCTAACCCTAACCCTAACCCTAACCCTAACCCTAACCCTAACCCTAACCCTAACCCTAACCCTAACCCTAACCCTAACCCTAACCCTAACCCTAACCCTAACCCTAACCCTAACCCTAACCCTAACCCTAACCCTAACCCTAACCCTAACCCTAACCCTAACCCTAACCCTAACCCTAACCCTAACCCTAACCCTAACCCTAACCCTAACCCTAACCCTAACCCTAACCCTAACCCTAACCCTAACCCTAACCCTAACCCTAACCCTAACCCTAACCCTAACCCTAACCCTAACCCTAACCCTAACCCTAACCCTAACCCTAACCCTAACCCTAACCCTAACCCTAACCCTAACCCTAACCCTAACCCTAACCCTAACCCTAACCCTAACCCTAACCCTAACCCTAACCCTAACCCTAACCCTAACCCTAACCCTAACCCTAACCCTAACCCTAACCCTAACCCTAACCCTAACCCTAACCCTAACCCTAACCCTAACCCTAACCCTAACCCTAACCCTAACCCTAACCCTAACCCTAACCCTAACCCTAACCCTAACCCTAACCCTAACCCTAACCCTAACCCTAACCCTAACCCTAACCCTAACCCTAACCCTAACCCTAACCCTAACCCTAACCCTAACCCTAACCCTAACCCTAACCCTAACCCTAACCCTAACCCTAACCCTAACCCTAACCCTAACCCTAACCCTAACCCTAACCCTAACCCTAACCCTAACCCTAACCCTAACCCTAACCCTAACCCTAACCCTAACCCTAACCCTAACCCTAACCCTAACCCTAACCCTAACCCTAACCCTAACCCTAACCCTAACCCTAACCCTAACCCTAACCCTAACCCTAACCCTAACCCTAACCCTAACCCTAACCCTAACCCTAACCCTAACCCTAACCCTAACCCTAACCCTAACCCTAACCCTAACCCTAACCCTAACCCTAACCCTAACCCTAACCCTAACCCTAACCCTAACCCTAACCCTAACCCTAACCCTAACCCTAACCCTAACCCTAACCCTAACCCTAACCCTAACCCTAACCCTAACCCTAACCCTAACCCTAACCCTAACCCTAACCCTAACCCTAACCCTAACCCTAACCCTAACCCTAACCCTAACCCTAACCCTAACCCTAACCCTAACCCTAACCCTAACCCTAACCCTAACCCTAACCCTAACCCTAACCCTAACCCTAACCCTAACCCTAACCCTAACCCTAACCCTAACCCTAACCCTAACCCTAACCCTAACCCTAACCCTAACCCTAACCCTAACCCTAACCCTAACCCTAACCCTAACCCTAACCCTGACCCTGACCCTGACCCTGACCCTGACCCTGACCCTGACCCTGACCCTGACCCTGACCCTGACCCTGACCCTGACCCTGACCCTGACCCTGACCCTGACCCTGACCCTGACCCTGACCCTGACCCTGACCCTGACCCTGACCCTAACCCTAACCCTAACCCCTAACCCTGACCCTGACCCTGACCCTGACCCTGACCCTGACCCTGACCCTGACCCTAACCCTGACCCTGACCCTGACCCTGACCCTGACCCTGACCCTGACCCTGACCCTGACCCTGACCCGCGGTGACGTCATGATGAGTCATCAAGATGGCGGCCCCCATATGGTCACGTGACTGGTGACCAAGATGGCGGCGCCCAGGGGGTCATGTGATCCGGGAACCAAGATGGCCGCCCCCATGGGGTCACGTGATGGGGACCAAGATGGCGGCGGTCACGTGACCCGGGACCCAAGATGGCGGACCCTGTGATGTCATCAAGATGGCGGCCTCCATGTGGTCACGTGGTACGGAACCAAGATGGCGGCCCCCGTGGGGTCACGTGACTGGTGACCAAGATGGCGGCGGGCGGGAGTCACGTGACTCGACAGCTGGGATGACGGCGGGTGCTCTGTGACGTCATTTACGACAAGATGGCGGCCGCTGACGTCATTTACGGCAACGTGGTGGCCGCGGGGGGTTACGTCATTTACGGCAACAAGATGGCGGCCGCGAGGGGGTCACGTGATCGGGGACCAAGATGGCGGCCGTCGTGACGTCGTAATGACTCATCAAGATGGCGGCCGTCGTGACGTCGTAATGACTCATCAAGATGGCGGCGCCCATACGGTCACGTGGTACGGGATCCAATATGGCCGCGCCCATGGAGTCATGTGACCGGGGACCAAGATGGCGGTGGTCATGTGACCGGGGAGGCAAGATGGCGGACTCTGTGATGTCATCAAGATGGCGGCGCCCATGGGGTCACGTGATGTCGTACAACATGGCGGCGCCCAGTGGGTCACGTGGTATGGGAGCCAAGATGGCGGCCGCCACTAGGTCACGTGATCGGGGACCAACATGGCGGCGGCCGGGAGTCACGTGACCCGAGAGACGAGATGGCGGCGGTGCGGGGTGACGTCATTTACGGCAGCAATATGGCGGCCGTGCGCGGTGACGTCATTTACGGCAGCAAGATGGCGGCCGCGAGGGGGGTCACGTGGTACGGCAGGCAAGATGGCGGACGCTGACGTCATTTACGGCAATATGGCGGACGCGGGGGTCAAGATGGCGGCCGTACAGAGTGACGTCATTTACGGCAGCAAGATGGCGGCCGCGAGGGGGGGGTCACGTGGTACGGTGGGCAAGATGGCGGCGGGGTGGGTGACGTCATTTGTGGCAAAATGGCGGCCGCTGAGACCGGGATTTTTTTGGGGGTTTTGGGGGGGTTTTGCGTGCTTTTCGTGGGTCGCGCGGGGCCGGAATGGCGTTCTGGTTCGCGTGGGGCCGGTGGCGGGGCGCGCGGGGGTCTGGGGGGTGCGGGGTGGGGGGTGTCGTTTCGGTCGGGCGACTGGAGTGGACGCCTGTGCACTGGGGTCCTTTCTAGGGCGTGTCGCGCTGGTGACGTCATCGGGGCCGCGCCGCGGGTGCAATGCGGTGTGGCAGACGACAGGGGGCGCTGTGCATGCAGTACTGGGGTGTGCGCAGCAGGGGGCGCTGTGAGTGTAGTACTGGTATGCGGGCGGCAGGGGGCGCTGTGCGTGCAGTACCGGCCGGCAAGCAGCAGGTGGCGCTGTGAGTGCAGTACCCGGGAGCAGACGGCAGGTGGCGCTGTGACTGCATGATCTATATGTAAATGGCACGGGGTGGGGTGGTGGCTTGCAGGGGGTGGGTCTGGCGAGGGGGGCTGGCCACGGGGGTGGGCTGTAGGGGATGGGGGTGTGTGCAGGGGTGGGGTTTGGCTGGTGGCTACTGATTGCTGGCACCTGGGGTGGGAGGGGTCCCTATATACAGTATATAGTAAAAAGAAGAAAAACTATATGTCTGGTGCAGCAGTAGGAAATTTCAGGCTCCCGGGGAGTAAATGGATGTCTTTTAATTTTTTTTTTTTTTTTTTTTACTCCCAGGGAGCCTGAAAGTTTCTACTGCTGCTTTTTTAAACTAAAGCTAGAAAGGAAAACAAAGTTAGAAAAAGAAGGAGAGAGAGAGAGAGAGAGAGAGAGAGAGAAAAGGAGAGACAAAAGGGAGAAAGAGAGAGGAAAGAGGAAAAGAGAGAGAGAGAGAGAGAGAGAGAGAGAGAGAGAGAGAGAGAGAGAGAAAAGGAGAGACAAAAGGGAGAAAGAGAGAGGAAAGAGGAAAAGAGAGAGAGAGAGAGAGAGAGAGAGAGAGAGAAGGAGAGACAAAAAGAGAGAGAGAGAAGCAGAGAGGAAAGACAGACAGAAGCAAAAAGAAAAGACAGAGAAGCAAAGAGAAAAGACAGAGAGAGAAGCAAAGAGAAAAGAGAGACAGAGAAGCAGAGAGAAAAGACAAAGACAGAAAGGCAGAGAGAAAAGACAGAAGCAGAGAAAAAAGACAGAGAGAGAAGCAAGAAGAAAAGAGAGACATAGCAGCAGAGAGAAAAGACAAAGAGAGAGAAGCACAGAGAAAAGACAGACAGAGAACCAGAGAGAAAAGGGAGAGAGAAAAGAGTTGGAAAAAAATAGAGGGAGAGAACAGGGACAAAAATGGAAAGAAGAGGAGAGAACAGAGGGAGAAGACACAGAGGGAGACAGAGAGGGAGAAGAGATATAGATAGGAAAAGACAAAGAAGAGACAAGAAGACAGAAGAAAACACAGGAAGACAGAGTGAGACAGGAAAAGGAGGGTGGGAGAACTGAAGAAGAACAGGACTTAGAGGGAAAAAGAAAGTGGTTAGGATTAGAGTGAAGGTGAAAACTTAGGAGTGGGCTGAAAAAGGAAAGGACTAAGAGCAAAAAACACAAACCGAGGAAAAGGAGAAGGTGGAAAGAAAAAGAAGCGAGAGGACTGAGATAGACAGTTATAAAGGCAACAGAAACAAAGGGTTAGATATGGATGGAAGTTAAGGGAGAAATAGAACAGTAAAGTGAGGAGCAAAAGGAAGAAATACAGTGGAAAGAAATGACAACACCACACCAAAAAAGGACAGGAGCCACAGTGGGGGTAGGGAAGGGCAGGGGGGATCTTTATTAAGGGTGACTCAACTTTATTAAAAGAATGTTTTCATTTATACATCAACAAAATACATGGAAACAGTGTATACAAATGCAAGTGCAGATACAATCCATAGACGCACTGGTAAAAATCGAGTTTACATACAGAGCAATACAGGGCAAGGCAGCAGCTAAGGCAAAAGCAATACAGAGCAATACAGCAAAATGCAGCAGCTAATGCAAATGCAATACACAGCAATACAGCAAAATGCAGCAGTTAATGCAAATGCAATACACACCAATACAGAGCAATGCAGCAGCTAATGCAAATGCAATACAGAGCAATACAGCAAAATGCAGCAGTTAATGCAAATGCAATACACACCAATACAGAGCAATACAACACATACTAACACAAGATGATAACCTTTTTCTATTTTCATTACAGGTTGATTTATTGTCACAGGACACCCAAAACAACAAAAGCACACATAAAACAACACTCATCTACCATTAACACCCCCTTCACAGGACACACAAACGCACCATCGCTACCATCACAACTGCTAAATTACACCCCAGTAATCATTGCTCCTCGGGAACATGGTTCCCGGGATCACGAAAAATCCTCCTGCCTGACGAAAACCCCGGTCCCTGGCCGGTCCGCGCCCAAACTTTGGCGATGAACGTCGCCTCGCTGACCGACCGGGACCCGGGAAAAAAAAACCCAGCCGGGGGGGAAAAAAAAAAAACCCCCCAGCTGGGGATTTTTTATTCTAAATTTAAAAATGAGTTGAAAGACCTGAAAGGCAAAACTCATACAACGTTACAACCCTACAACCCTTCAACACACACACTGCCTTCAGCTTACACACACACCCATGCTGACTCACACCTCAAACTCTCTGCTAACCCTCAGCACGGACTCCCGCCCCTCCTCAGAAACCCGGTTCCCGGGAGGCCCCGAAAAATCCTCCTGCCTGACGAAAACCCCGGTCCCTGGCCGGTCCGCGCCCAAACTTTGGCGATGAACCTCACCTCGCTGACCGACCGGGACCCGGGAAAAAAAAACCCAGCCGGGGGGAAAAAAAAAAAACCCCCCGGCTGGGGATTTTTTATTCTAAATTTAAAAATGAGTTGAAAAACCTGAAAGGCAAAACTCATTCAACATTAGAACCCTACAACCCTTCAATACACACACTGCCTTCAGCTTACACACAAACCCATGCTGACTCACACCTCAACCTCTCTGCTAATCCTCGGCACGCGCTCACGCCCCTCCTCGGGAACGTGGTTCCCGGGAGCCTCCTAGAAATTCTCCTGCCTGACAAAAACCCCGGTCCCGGGCCGGTCCGCACCCAAACTTTGGCGATGAATGTTGCCTCACGGACCGACCGGGACCGAGGAAAAAAAAACCCAGCCGGGGGGGGGAAAAAAAAAAACCCCCCGGCTGGGGATTTTTTATTCTAAATTTAAAAATGAGTTGAAAAACCTGAAAAGCAAAAGCCACACACACAAGGTTAAATCCAGTCAGCATGCACTCACACACACAGACAGACACGTGCTCTCACTCACGCTCTTCCCGCTTACATGCTTGGTGTGGCCCTTACTCGAGACGCTGAAGAGAGCGCTTCCACGCTTCTTCTGGGTGCCGCTCCTTGATGTCAAATGGTAGATTCTGGGGAAATCGGTAGCCTCGAGGACCTGTGAGACGACAGGAAGCGGTAAATGAGTGGCTATCTGACAGCTAGGACTTGTCCCTGCTCTGACCGATAAATTTTCTACCCAAAACCCCATTAAAGACAGATGAACAGTAAAGTTTTTATAACTTTTCTACCTAACTGTGACTACGTGCCAGGGCAGGGCAGCTCCGAGCATAAGTGGTACAGTGTAAGTACATACAGTATAAACCAGCATAGGCACACACAATATAAGTACATACAGTATAAGCCAACATAGGTACACACAGTATAAGTACATACAGTATAAGCCAGCATAGGTACACACAGTGTACGTACATACAGTATGAGTACAGACAGTAGAAGCCAACACAGGTACATACAATGTAAGTACATACAGTACAAGCCAAAATAAGTACATACAGTATAAGCAAACATAGGTACACACAGTGTAAAGACATACAGTATAAGCCAGCACAGGTACATACGGTATAAGTACATACAGTATAAGCCAGCATAGGTACACACAATGTAATTACATACAGTATAAGCCAACATAGGTACACACACTGTAAGGACATACAGTATAAGCCAGCATAGGTACACACAATGTAATTACATACAGTATAAGCCAACATAGGTACATGCAATGTAAGCCGGGACTTGAGAGAGCTCTCTGGAAGATTAATTCTTGAACCCTATACCCCTCGGGAGGATGGAACCTATCGAACTCCTGCAGTCAAGTGAGGAGGGTGTAAGCCGCTCCCTCGGGAACTTCAAGACAATGGCGTGGAAAAAAAGGCACTACCAAAGCCGGTAGTGAGAAAGAAGACGGATGAGAACATCTTGTCCCTTTGAGGATCTTGTCCCTTCCTGTCTCAAAGAGTAAAACTGTAAAGATGCTGGAATAAGGGATATCCGGAAAGGAACGTGAGTACAATATGGCCTATGTGGCACGGAATAGTGCCGATAAAGCGTCGAGACGTAACAAGGGCCTATGACGTGGAAGACAACAGACAGGGACTACATAACACAGACACGGACGCCATGACATAGACACGGACAACATAACACAGAGACGAGTGGCAACTGCCTGGCACTGTCCCCTTAGGGACCTGAGATTCCTAGCGCAAGATGAGCCAGAGGCAGATGATGCCAAAGGAAAGGAAGCCCTATGACAAGAGCACGTGATGATGAAATGGAACTCATCAAAAGAAGTTAGTGCCGAAGTAGTTAAGAGAATGCTCGAGAGGCTCAGCGAGCCTAGAGAAGGAAGCCGACTGCCGGGTGACCGTGGCCGTGGCTCCGGACGTGAAGGCGAGCTCCTCGGGGGAAAGATCCGTGACGACGTCGAGTCGAGGGAGGCGGACGACGCAAAGTACATGAAAATGTGGAGATGGGTCGGAACTGCCCTGCCCGGCAAAGGCTCTGGCGAGGCTGAGGGGAAACCCTCTCCCTTTACTTCCAGAGAGCCCATGCCCCTACAGACCTCTCCGCTAAGCTGACATCAGATTGCCTCCTGTGAGAGTAAAGGCTTTTCCCCTTCTCCCAACCACTGGCCCCGACACTTAGCTTTTGGAAGAGGAGCGGACGAAATCCATCCTCAGTCGGACATGGACGTGGAGATGCTCTCTGTGTGTGCTTCAGTGCTGCCATTTCCAAGCTTGGGCTACGAGGCTCCTCAGGGTACCTGAGACAAAACAGAAAATGTGACTATTGCCCTCAACAACAGTAATCCCCAGGACTCCTCCGCACCCCTGCCCCGGCTCACCTCAAAGCTTGATTTGGCTCTGGAGGGTGCCCGGAAGATGCCTGCGAAGAGAAAAGGTACACGCTTAGCATGCTGCTGTGTAACGCTCACCTATGGGTCAGCCTGCCTAAACTCTGACTCACCTGCCCTCCTCTGTTCCAGGGCATGCCTAGGGCAGCGAGGGCACCTGCAAAGAAACAAAGCGGAAAAGCATGCTGAGATACTGTGAAAACGCAACCTCCCAAATCTGACAAGGATGCCACACCGATACCTTAAGCTCTCACCCACCTGGCATAGGCGTGCTCGGCCAGGAGAGACGGCAAGTGGACCACCTAAAATAAAAAAACAAGAGGAGATGCTTAGAGCTTCACCAAAACTGAGACCTCAACAATAACAACTGCTTCTGTATGCTACTCAATGCTCACCTCGCCCACTCGGCCTTGACTGCTGCTCTCGGCCTTGACTTCCTAAAAATAGAGACAAAGAACAATGCTGTAACAGCCACCATTTAGGTTTCCTCTGCAGAGAAAAACATGGACTCACCTGCTCGGGGGAATCCCCGCACCTGGGATGGGGGGCTCTGCCCTGGATTTTATCCTTCTGCATCTGAAAGAAAGTTAGGACAAGAGTCAAACTGTTGCAGGATAACTTAAGAGCTCCAGATATCTTGTGTCCATCTACAAATCCCACCTAGAGTCCAACTGCACCCCACATTACAAACTCCAAGTCCCCGGGACTTCTCATATTGCACCGGGCTATGCAGCAGGGCAGAGCAGCTCCGGCACAAATGTGTGCGCACACCCGTGAAACAGGACAGATGGGATGTGACAAATAACAGGGACACAACACGAACAGAAATCTCAAGACAAGAAGCATGACTGCAAGGAGCACAAGGACAGAAAATTACATGGCTGAGGTAAGACCAATGGCGAGCTGATGAGGCTCAGAGAAACCTGGAGGAACAAGATGCTAACCGAATGATTTAGTCCAAAAACTGCAAAGATGGATGCCTGAGAATCCTACGGCCAGAAGCCTCTACCTGCCCTCACGTTCTTTCCAGTCCTAGTCCGCCATAATGGATCCTGGCGGGGCAGAGCTGTCCGCACAGCTCAGAACAAGACCTGAAAAGACACCTGACCGGATGCGGCTAAAGAGACAAGAGAGTCTGATGCCTGTCTGAGCTCCTGAGGCGAAAGTTCTATGGCCTGGGTGCCAGGCCGAGGAATGCAGAGATCGCAGATGCTAACAACGATGCCAGGGTTTCTGACAGGCCCCTCCAAGGCCTAAAGTAAAAGACATGACACATCCAAACACACATAATACACAAAAGACAAGTGACACAATACACACCGGGACTGCTCTGCCCTGCTCTCCTCAGCGCTGTGATCCAAAGTCAGGCTTTGCTTTTATGGGGCCTAAGGGGCCGCTTCATGGACAGCCCCCATCTCCAAAGGGGACTCAAAAACCCCTCCCAGTAATTCCCAAACCAGCACCCTGCTTTCATCCCCCCTGTAGGTCGTGGGCCTCTACTTATCTCTCGCGCAGCTGGGGATGCCGGTCTCAGGTGTGAAGAAAGGCCACCTCGTCAGCCAGGAAGCTCCTGCTGGCACCGGGCTGGTGTCTCTCGGACAGCTGTATTAAAGAAAACCAAACATCAGTGCCCGATCTTGGCAGCCCATCGGCCAAAACCCCACAAGTCTGTTACTCACCGCGCTCCTAAGAACGCTCGGCTGCTCGGGCCGCACGCTTCGGGCACGCTCAGAGACCGAGGCCGTCGTCCCGGGGGTGCCTGGGTTAAGAGGAGATGAGGGGATTTGGCATGGCTGAAACCTGAGGGGACCCTCGCTCCTCCCCCCTACTTCCCCGACTCACCGCAACTCCTGGGCAGCTGCTGAAGGCCACCTGGATGGCACCTTTAAATAGAAAAGTTCAGGGCTTCATCACCAGGTCCTGGAATGCGTCCACAGGGCTCACACGTGCAGGGAACCCGGTGCGTCGGCCGGCTGGTGACGGGGGCTTGGCAGGCTCCGAGTGGATTGCCTAAAGCACAAAAAAGAGAATGGAAGCTTAGAGCAGCACCAGAAACTGAGAGCTGAGCAATAACAGCTACTTCTCTCCACTGCTCACCTTGACTGCTGGTATCCAGATTTCCTTCCTAAAAAGAAAGACAAAGAACAGAGCTGTAACAGAGTCACCACATACACTTCTGCTGCAGAGACAAATGGTGCCTCACCTGCTCGGGGGAAAGCGCTCACCCGGGATGGGGCCCTCTGGCACACATTTAATCATCTGAATCTGAAAACAAAGTTAGGACAAGAGTCAAACTGTTGCAGGATAACTTAAGAGCTCCAGATATCCTGTGTCCATCTACACATCCCACCTAGAGTCCAACTGCACCCCACATTAAAAACTTCAAGTCCCCGGGACTTCTCATATTGCACCGGGCTATGCGGCAGGGCAGAGCAGCTCCGGAACAAATATGTGTGCAGTCACCCGTGACACAGGACAGACGGGACGTGACAGACAACGGGGACACAACACGGACAGAAAGCTCCTGGCAAGGAAAATGGCTGCGAGGACTGAGAGAATGCAAAAGGAGATGACCGAGGGGAGACCGATGGTGAGCTGATGAGGCTCAGAGAAACCTGGAGGAAGAAGATGCTAACTGAATGATTTATTCCAAGAACTGCAAAGATGGACGCCCAAGAATCGTACAGTCAGCGGCCTCTACCTGCCCTCACATTCTTTTGAGTCCTACTCCGCCATAATGGATCCTGGCGGGGCAGAGCTGCCCGTACAGCTCAGAACAAGACCTGAAAAGACACCTGACCGGATGCGGCTAAAGAGACAAGAGAGTCTGATGCCTGTCTGAGCTCCTGAGGCGAAAGTTCTATGGCCTGGGTGCCAGGCCGAGGAATGCAGAGATCGCAGATGCTAACAATGATGCCAGGGTTTCTGACAGGCCCCTCCAAGGCCTAAAGTAAAAGACATGACACATCCAAACACACATAATACACAAAAGACAAGTGACACGATACACACCGGGACTGCTCTGCCCTGCGCACCTCAGCGCTGTGATCCGAAGTCAGGCTTCGCTTTTAGGGGGCCTAAGGGGCCGCTTCATGGACACCCCCAATCTCCAAAAGGGACTCAAAAACCCCTCCCAGGAATTCCCAAACCAGCCCCCTGCTTTCATCCCCCCTGTGGGTCGTGGCCCTCTACTTATCTCTCGCACAGCTGGGGATGCTGGTCTCGGGTGCGAAGAAAGGCCACTTTGTCAGCCGGGAAGGTCCTGCTGGCACCGGGCTGGTGTCTCTCACACAGCTGTATTAAAGAAAACCAAACATCAGTGCCCGATCTTGGCAGCCCATCGGCCAAAACCCCACAAGTCTGCTACTCACCATGCTCCTAAGAACGCTCGGCTGCTCGGGCCGCACGCTTCGGGAACGCTCGGAGACCGAGGCCGTCGTCACGGGGGGTGCCTGGGTTAAGAGGAGATGAGGTGATTTGGCATGGCTGAAACCTGAGGGGACCCTCGCTCCTCCTCCCTACTTCCCCGACTCACCGCAACTCCTTGGCAGGTGCCCAAGGCCACCCGGATGGCACCTTTAAATAGAAGAGTTCAGGGCTTCCTCACCAGGTCCTGTAATGCATCCACAGGGCTCACACGTGCAGGGAACCCGGTGCATCGGCCGGCCGGTGACGGGGGCTTGGCAGGCTCCGAGTGGATTGCCTAAGGCACAAAAAAGAGAAAGGAAGCTTAGAGCAGCACCAGAAACTGAGACCTGAGCAATAACAACTACTTCTCTCCACTGCTCACCTTGACTGCTGGTATCCAGATTTACTTCCTAAAAAGAAAGACAAAGAACAGAGCTGTAACAGAGTCACCGCATACACTTCTGCTGCAGAGACAAATGGTGCCTCACCTGCTCGGGGGAAAGCGCTCACCCGGGATGGGGCCCTCTGGCACACATTTAATCCATCTGAATCTGAAAAAAAAAGTCAGGACAAGAGTCAAACTGTTGCAGAATAACTTAAGAGCTCCAGATATCCTGTGTCCATCTACACATCCCACCTAGAGTCCAACTGCACCCCACATTAAAAACTTCAAGTCCCCGGGACTTCTCATATTGCACCGGGCTATGCGGCAGGGCAGAGCAGCTCCGGAACAAATATGTGTGCAGTCACCCGTGACACAGGACAGACGGGACGTGACAGACAACGGGGACACAACACGGACAGAAAGCTCCTGGCAAGGAAAATGGCTGCGAGGACTGAGAGAATGCAAAAGGAGATGACCGAGGGGAGACCGATGGTGAGCTGATGAGGCTCAGAGAAACCTGGAGGAAGAAGATGCTAACTGAATGATTTATTCCAAGAACTGCAAAGATGGACGCCCAAGAATCGTACAGTCAGCGGCCTCTACCTGCCCTCACATTCTTTTGAGTCCTAGTCCGCCATAATGGATCCTGGCAGGGCAGAGCTGCCCGTACAGCTCAGAACAAGACCTGAAAAGACACCTGACCGGATGCGGCTAAAGAGACAAGAGAGTCTGATGCCTGTCTGAGCTCCTGAGGCGAAAGTTCTATGGCCTGGGTGCCAGGCCGAGGAATGCAGAGATCGCAGATGCTAACAACGATGCCAGGGTTTCTGACAGGCCCCTCCAAGGCCTAAAGTAAAAGACATGACACATCCAAACACACATAATACACAAAAGACAAGTGACACGATACACACCGGGACTGCTCTGCCCTGCGCACCTCAGCGCTGTGATCCGAAGTCAGGCTTCGCTTTTAGGGGGCCTAAGGGGCCGCTTCATGGACACCCCCAATCTCCAAAAGGGACTCAAAAACCCCTCCCAGGAATTCCCAAACCAGCCCCCTGCTTTCATCCCCCCTGTGGGTCGTGGCCCTCTACTTATCTCTCGCACAGCTGGGGATGCTGGTCTCGGGTGCGAAGAAAGGCCACTTTGTCAGCCGGGAAGGTCCTGCTGGCACCGGGCTGGTGTCTCTCACACAGCTGTATTAAAGAAAACCAAACATCAGTGCCCGATCTTGGCAGCCCATCGGCCAAAACCCCACAAGTCTGCTACTCACCATGCTCCTAAGAACGCTCGGCTGCTCGGGCCGCACGCTTCGGGAACGCTCGGAGACCGAGGCCGTCGTCACGGGGGGTGCCTGGGTTAAGAGGAGATGAGGGGATTTGGCATGGCTGAAACCTGAGGGGACCCTCGCTCCTCCTCCCTACTTCCCCGACTCACCGCAACTCCTTGGCAGGTGCCCAAGGCCACCCGGATGGCACCTTTAAATAGAAGAGTTCAGGGCTTCCTCACCAGGTCCTGTAATGCATCCACAGGGCTCACACGTGCAGGGAACCCGGTGCATCGGCCGGCCGGTGACGGGGGCTTGGCAGGCTCCGAGTGGATTGCCTAAGGCACAAAAAAGAGAAAGGAAGCTTAGAGCAGCACCAGAAACTGAGACCTGAGCAATAACAACTACTTCTCTCCACTGCTCACCTTGACTGCTGGTATCCAGATTTACTTCCTAAAAAGAAAGACAAAGAACAGAGCTGTAACAGAGTCACCGCATACACTTCTGCTGCAGAGACAAATGGTGCCTCACCTGCTCGGGGGAAAGCGCTCACCCGGGATGGGGCCCTCTGGCACACATTTAATCCATCTGAATCTGAAAAAAAAAGTCAGGACAAGAGTCAAACTGTTGCAGAATAACTTAAGAGCTCCAGATATCCTGTGTCCATCTACAAATCCCACCTAGAGTCCAACTACATCCCACATTACAAACTTCAAGTCCCCGGGACTTCTCCTATTGCACCAGGCTATGCGGCAGAGCAGAGCAGCTCCGGCACAAATGTGTGTGCGGACACCTGTGACACAGGACAGACAGGACGTGACAAACAACGGGGACACAACACGGACAGAAAGCTCCTGGCAAGGAAAATGGCTGCGAGGACTGAGAGAATGCAAAAGGGGATGACCGAGGGGAGACCAATGGTGAGCTGATGAGGCTCAGAGAAACCTGGAGGAAGAAGATGCTAACTGAATGATTTATTCCAAGAACTGCAAAGATGGATGCCCGAGAATCCCATGGTCAGAAGCCTCTACCTGCCCTCTCGTTCTTTCCAGTCCTAGTCCGCCATAATGGATCCTGGCAGGGCACAGCTGTCCATACAGCTCAGAACAAGACCTGAAAAGACACCTGACCGGATGCTTCTAAGAAGACAAGAGAGTCTGATGCCTGTCTGAGCTCCTGAGTCCAAAGTTCTACAGCTTGGCTGCCAGGCTGAGGAATGCAGAGATCGCAGATGCTAACAATGATGCCAGGGTTTCTGACAGGCCCCTCCAAGGCCTAAGGTAAAGGACATGACACATCCAAACACACATAATACACAAAAGACAAGTGACACGATACACACCGGGACTGCTCTGCCCTGCGCACCTCAGCACTGTGCTGAAAAGTCAGGCTTTGCTTTTAGGGGCCTAAGGGGCCGCTCCATGGACACCCCCATCTGCAAAGGAGACTCAAAAACCCCTCCCGGTGGGTCCCTACCCTGCGCCCCTCTTTCATCCCCTCTGTGGGTTGTAGCCCTCTACTTATCTCTCGGACATCTGGGGATGCCGGTCCGTGTCAGGTGTGAAGGAAGGCCGCCTCAACGTCTGGGAAGTTCCTGCTGGCACTGTTGTTCAACAGCTTCCTGTTGTTTCTTAGCTACATGAAAGAAATCCAAATATCAATGCATGATCTCTGCAGCACACTGGCCAAAACCCAACAATTCTGCTACTCACCGTTCTCCTAAGAATGCCTGGCTCCTGGGGCCGCACCCTTCGGCAGCGCTCCGAGGCTGATGGAGTTGTCACCGGGTAAGCCTGGTGTAAGAGGAGACAAGGTCATGTGGCATTGCTGAAACCTGAGCGGACCCTTGCTCCTCCTCTCTACTTCCCCGACTCACCAGTGACTCCTCGGCCGGTGCCCAAGGCTACCCTGGTGACACCTTTAAACAGAAAAGGCAGAGGCTTCATCGACGAGTCCCGTGATTCTTCCGCAGGGCTCGGGAGAGCGGCACACCCGGTGCGTCGGCCGGTTGGTGACTGGGGCTCGGTGTACTCCGAGTGGATTGCCTAAAGCGCAGAAACGGGAACAGATGCTTAAAGTTGCACCGGAAAGCGAGACTGGAGCAATAACAACTGCTTCTGGACGCTACTCAATGCTCACCTTGCCCACCTCATCTTGACTGCCGATATCCAGTTTTACCTCCTAAAAAGGAAAAGAACAGTGCTGTAACAGAGTCACACTTTACACTCCCCCTGCAGAGACAAACGGTGACTGACCTGCTCGGGGGAACCTCCTCACTCGGGATGGGTGGATGGATTTTGCCCTGGATTTTATCCTTCTGCATCTGAAAGAAAGCGAGGACAAAAGTCAAAGGGCTGCAGGATAACTTCACAGCTCCAAACATCTTCTGTCTATCTAGGAATATCATCTAGAGTCTGGCAATACCCCACAAACTGCAAGTCCCTGGGACTTGTCCTGTTGCAGCAGGCTATGCGGCAGGGCAGGGCAGAGCAGCTCCGCCACAAACATGTGCGGACACCCGTGACACAGAATGTGACAAACAGGGGGATAACAAACACAACACAACACATGCTTGTGGTGAGGGTCTCGAGGGGAAAAGGCAAAAGGGACCCCAAGGACACACTAGGTAACACGGTACACCGGACAACACGACGTGGACTGGAACTGTTCTGCGCTGCCCGCCCTAAAGCTGCCATCAAAAGGAGAGCCTCCCCCTTTAGCTGTCCTAAGAGGGCCCTTGGAGAAGATTGCTTTTCCCTCTGCTAATTTTTAAATCTGTCCCAGGAACTCCCAACCCGCTACTCTCCCATTGTCCCATCTCCAGGCCGTGGCCCTGACTTATCTTTTGGATGATCGGTGATGTGGATCCACGTTGCACCTGAAATGAGTCTGCCTCGGAGGGCCCCGTGATTGCCTGTTAGCCTCTCGGTCAGCTACAATAAAGAAAAACAAAACCAAAGTATGAGTACAGAGTTATGTGGGCCAAATCCCAGCAAGTCAGATACTTGCCCTCTCCTGAGTGTGCCTGGCTCCTTCAGGCTCCAGCTTCATCCTGATTCCAAGGCTGTGGCCATTATTATGAGTGGCACCTGGGTAAGAGAAAGGCAAAGTGAAATGGCGTTCCTGTGAGTGCAGTGGATGACCGTGTGTGCTGTAAGACATGTGAATGCCTCTGCTAGGCTTCTGAAAAGCCTTGGGGTGGAGGCTCAAATAAACACCCTTTCTCACCCTGCTGCCTTCAAAACCACCCCCCCAACAATAACTCCTAACTGGATACCTGCTCAGCCTCCCTCTCCTAGTCACAATCCTCAACTCACCTGAAGCCTCAATCTCAAACATCATCTTTGATACTGGGCAGATCCCTCTTGTGACATGATGAATCTGCTGAAAAGTGTTGTAGTTGACACAACCTGGAGCCTCTGGAAGCTGCACTCTTCCTAAAAAAAAATACAAAACAAAATATGAACAAAACCAGAAATTACAAATGCACTTTACCACCCCTAAACACAAAACCCAAAATTGTGAACTTAAATAGTCCCTGTATTCTATGCTGTTTTCTTCGCAGCATCTTTAAAGCCTCTGTTGCTTTAGGTACCCAGAAACACCTACTGAAATAAGCTGCGATAAGCTGAAAGAGCCTCTTGACTGAAATGAGAAGAGAGCTCTTATCCTAGCACATCCCAGAGAGGGAATGAACCCCCTCAGCAAAAGCTGGGGTTAATATACCCCTGATGGTGCCCGCCTCTCGTTCCCATGGCACCCAGGAAAAGGGAGGGGGCTGATCCCACCGGGCATAAAAGCCCTCAGAGAAGCTACAGCTGTTTGGCTCCTATGACTCAAATTCAAGGGGAGCAAAGGGCTTGTTATAGAAGAAAACTCTTCAGAAAAATAACAGTGCTTTCTTTTTTGCAACAACTACTTGGAGTAAAAGGGCAGAAAACTGGTAAGAAATATAACTTTCTGTTTAGGCAGCATAACTAGATAAATTGGGTAATTTGCTGTTAACTTACTTATAATTATTCCTTAGTGGCTACTAAGTAGTACTTCAAGTGTGACTAAGTCCAGTGGAGAAGAAGGCTTATGATATGAATAGTCTAAGTCTCCTTGGGACCTCTAATTAGGCCTATCTACATTATAAGTAAAAATAAGAAAAATAAAAGCTTCCCAGGCAGTGTAAGGGTTAAGTGCATGCCAGGCTCACCCTACTCTGAGGTACTTGGTCCTACGGCACAGAAAGAAGGGCCCTGAAATGTAGTTTTAAACCCTTAAAATGCTGAAAAAGGCAGAGCTTCCTTCCAGTGCACCCCTTAAACAGAGGGTTAAACAGAGGAAATGGGGCATTTACTTCTACTGAAACTAATACAATGGCAAATAAATAGCTTCTGCCCTTTAATTTATTCTCCTTAAGTACTGGGAAAAGAGGGGTTTTCATCACTTTAAATCTCTCCAGTGATGAAAAAAGAGGGATTTTTCCCTCAGTTCAAACTCTTATGGAGGGATAGCTGGGCTTCTCCCTCAATTTAGGCCTCAGGACAACAAAAAGGGGCCGGCTATCCTAAATTCAAACCCATAAGAAACATTTTCAATACTTTTCCTTTCTACTTAAACTGGAAAATAATAGAAAATGCGGACTCCCTGTCAATTAACACCCCTGACAGCATAGAAAAGGCAGGGATTCTTTCAACTGAGACTATTAAAATTGCAGGGGAAGCAGAGTCCCTCCCAGTTTGAACACAAAATATAAAGGAAAAGGAAGCTTTTTGCCTTTTTTCTAAACCCTTTTTCTCCTAATAACCCCTCTCCTTTCTAGGAGTGCTGTGGAGGGTCTGGGGGCCCTGGGGAGGGACTGACACAGTAAAAGGGGAAAGTTGAAAGCCCTCTCCTGGAACCCCACATGCTGCCTGGCCTGCTCAGATGCTGCCCCTTGGCAAAAGGGCTCTTCCCTTGGCATTTTCTCAAAGTGATGCTCCGTGCCGAGGTGGGTCTGGCTGCTCCCTAGTCCGTGCTGGATGCTCCGACCGTAGTTCCCGTAGGGACCGTAGGGTCCCAAGGAGGGACCCTTGGGATGCCCCCGTTAGCCCCTCTGGACTAGCAGCTCCCTGTGCGGGTGTGACTGGGTAACCCTCTGAAAGCAGCTGGGCACAGGGGGGCTGCTAGACCTTGGAGTGGGGCTTGAGGTGAAGAAAGGTCCTGTGAGGAGTTCCTTCCCCTGCACAGCCCTTCGTCTGCCCCTTAAACCATGGGCTGCCAGACTTCCCTTACTAAGGAAATTAACCGTCTTTCCTCTCTGGGTGCCCATGGCCCTCAGCTCCTGTGTGTCACCCTTGACCCCTCTCCTTTGCCCCTCAGCCCCCAGCTTCTCTGTGTCATCCTACAGCTGCCCCTGCCACCCTCAGCATCTCTGTGTGTCACCCGCTGTCCCCTCTCCCTGTTCCTCCCTCAGCTCCCAGCCTCTGTCACCCTCAAGCCCCCACAGTGCCCCTCAAGCTGCCCCTCAGCCTTCATGTGTTGTGCCATGAAAAGACCCTAAAAAAACCTAAAAATTCTCTGAAAACCTCCTAATCTTCAAAATGTCCTAAAAACCCCATGAAAACCTAAAAACAGCCTCAGAATGCTGTTAGAATACACTGGAAATATCCTACTTTTAAAAAAACCCTAAAAATCCCCAAAGAACCTTTAGAAATCCCTAAATATACCCTAAATAGTCCAAAAAGAGCTCTAAAAATACCCCAACAATCCTTAAAATGCCCTGATAAGACCCTAAAAAAACCTAAAAATTTCCTCAAAAACCCTAGAAGTACCCTAGCCCTAAAAAGTCCTCCACATACCCTCAATAGTCCTAAAAAACCCCCAAGAACACCCAAATCCCCCCCCAAACAATTCTTAAAAGTACTAAGAAAGCCCTTAAAATACCCTAACAAAATCTTTTAAAAGCCCTGAAAAAGCCCTAAAAGTATCCTAAACATTACCGGAAAATTCCTGGAAAACTCCTCCAAAAAAGCCCTAAAATATCCTTTTAAAGCCATGAGAAAAACCCTAAAAAAACCCCTTGTTACCTCATCCATTCCCGTTTGTTCCCCCACTCGTTCGCGGCTGCCCCAGCCCCTCTGCCGGCGGAAGGGGTGGGGGGTCCGCCCTGCCGCGTGCACCGTGGGTACCGCGCTGACCGCACCGAGGGGGGGTCCCGTCTGTCCCATCCCCGGCTGCCCTGACTCTGCTCGGCTCCCGCCGCTGCAGCCGGGGTCCGTCGCCGGCTTTGTCTCTGCCGGATCAGCCGCCGTGAGCCATGTGGGGCCGATCCACGCTGCAGCTCGGTCTGCACCGGAACAGCCCCTGGGCCGATCCCGGCTGCAGACCCCGCCTTTGGAGGACCGAGACTCTGAGCTGTGCCGATCCCCTCGGGCGATCCCGGCTGCAGACCCCGCCTTTGGAGGACCGAGACCCTGAGCTGTGCCGATCCCCTCGGGCGATCCCGGCTGCGGACCCCGCCTTTGGAGCATCCAGACCCTGAGCTGTGCCGAGTTCCCCCGTCCTGCCCTGAGCTCCGTTCCCTTGGTAACCACAGCTCCGGCTGCTCAGCGGAACTCTCTAAAGGAATCACCTTATCGAAACACTAAAAGTTCTGGTAAAAGAAAGCCCTCTCCTGGTTCTTCCTAAAAATACGGGAGAAAAGCTATAGAAGATAAAAATCCAAAAAGAATGGGATAAAGGGATTGGTCTATTTCCATTAAAAGAGGTTCCCATAGGAGGGGGCGGACCAGGGTTTGTAAATGCTCCTTTGACTTCGTCTGAGGTCTGAAATTTTAAGAAATAAATAAAAGGGATATTTGGAGGATCCCATAGGCATAGCTGAACAATTAGACCAATTTTTAGGTCCAAACATTTATATTTGAGAAGAGATGAGGTCTGTAATGAAAATAATATTTTTCTCAGGAAGAAAGGCAATTAATCAGAGCAGCTGAAATAAAAGCTTAGGAAAAAAGATAATCTGTGGGGACCCCCAGAAAAGACAAAATGCCAACTGTACCCCCTGAGTGGGGTTAAAATAATGAGGGGAGTAAACACGTGAATAATTATCATAATTACATAATCAAAGGAATAAATGAGACAGCATATCAAAGGTGAAATGCAGGGAAAAAAAGAGTTTTTAAGGGACAGCTTTTAGAGGGGAAAGAAGAAACTTCAGCTAAATAGATAAACAAACTTAAGAGAAATAGGAAAATGGTCCTAAGTAAGCAGAAGATCTGAAAATCTTTAAAGAGATGGGCACAGAGGAGGAATAGGGAGGTCATAAGCTCTAATTTTTTGGGGGGGACAAATACCATCTGGAGCCTGTGATAACTTTAAAAGTGGGTCCCCAAGAAGAAGAATTGGAATTTGTAATAGACACAGGGGCAGAGAGAACCTGCCTGTTAAATATTCCAAAAAGTTATAGTGTGAGCAAACATATAGTGAAAGTAACAGGGACAAAAAGAGAAAGTTTTAAATTTCTGCTCATTAAAGATGTAGTAATTGAGGGAAGAAACTAGAATTTGGATGGGAGATGTCTTATTGGTCCCAGGGGCAGGTAGCAATTTATTGGGAAGAGTCTTACAAGTGCAATTAAGAATAGGAGTTATATCAGAAAATGGGAAAATGACAGCTAGAGTTTTAAAATTAGGCCAAGAGGATGAAGAAAAAAAAATCAACAAAGAAGTTTGGGCTGGAGAAGGAAATAGGGGAGGATTAAATATTGACCCCATAAGGGTTACAATTGAGAGAGAAGTTTGTCCCGTACGTGTACGTCAGTATCCTGTATCTTTAGAAGGACGGGAAGGTTTGAAGCCGGTAATAGAAGGACTAATAAAGGATGGGGCATTAGAACCTTGTACGTCTCCTCATAATATCCCTATTCCCCCAGTAAAGTCTGATGGGAGTTATAGACTAGTACAAGATTAAACGGAGGTTAATAAAAGAACTCAGACTCACTACCCAGTGGTAAAATATCTTAGACACTTAATAAATAAAAGTAGCTAGAAAACCAACCATGAGAAAATTGCAAGAATTTTATTCATTCTCCCTCCCTCTTCAAAGAGAGAGATCAGAAAATTACCTAGATTATTGAAATATTATAGATTATAGATTGAGGGGTACACACAAGTAGCAAAATTCGTGTATGAAAAAAATTGACAGAAGGAGATGATGTAAAACAGACCAAAGAAGATATTGTTAAATTAAAAGAGTTAAAACTAGCCTAAGTACCAGCTTTAAGCTTACCTTTGTTAGAAAAATCCTTTATCATTTATACATAAACACAGAAAATGGAGTAGCTCATAAAATTTTAATTCAAGAGTAAGGAAGAGTAAAAAAATATCTAGTAGCTTATATATCAAAGATGTTAGACTCAGTAAGCCACAGCTAGCCAGTAGGTATTTAACAGCTACTGCAATCCTAGTAAAATAAAGTTGTAAGCCTACTTTTGGAAGTAATTTAGTTAGGTTCACTTCGTACCGTCTGAGGTGTGTTGAATCAAAAAAAAAAAACAAAAACAAAAAACAAAAAAACCCCAAAAAAACAGGTAAGAAGAGAAGAAAGAGAGAAGTTGAAGTAGGGAGGTGGTTATCAAACTCTGAGATGTTAGAATGTGAAGTGATGACATCTTGGTGCTAGAAGAGAGCAGAAGTGTGAATGCGGGTTTTTTGCATGAAAGGCAGGGAAGTGTCTCAACACACGGTTGTTAGGGGGTTATTCAATGCCGAACTGAGGTCCAGAAAGGGTTTAGCAGAACGGGCTCTCCTTGAAGGGAAAAGAGGAGAAGTTGACTAGAGAAAGGAAAAGAATGTCAGGAGCACCTGGGGACGCCAGGTTTGGGGTTGTCAAGGTTGGGAGGTGTCTGACCGCTCCCTATGAGCGGCGGGGTCTCGGGGGCTGCGGCAGGCACCGATCCATGGAGGTGACCCGGCGGCGGTGCTGGCAGCAGAGGACACACGGGTTTGCCGGGCAGGAGCGGGCTGGCTCCGTGGCGGAACTGCCGGGGGGGCTCCCAGACTGTCGGGGTCCCGAGTCGAGGATGGCTGCGTCGGCCCCGGTAAGTGGGCTGAGACAGAGAAGGAAAGAGAAAGAGAGAGAAGAAGAGAGAGAGAGGGCAAAAGGGACCCAAGGCTGCCCCCAGGGTCCCCATGCCCGTGGCTGTTCTCCCCTGCTCCGGCCCTGCAGCGAAGTGGCAGCATGGCATTGACAGCAAGGCTGTGAAAAGAGCGGGAGGGGGGCTAGCACTAAAAGATAAAATCAAAGCAGAGATTGCTGACTCTCCAAACCTCACAAAGTGGTTTGTTTTTCTTAAGTAAGAAGGTTTTTGGTCTTTTCTTTTGTGTGTTTTGTTTTACTGTTAAAAAGAAGTTTTTTGGTTTTTGTTTTTTTTTCCCGAAGAATGGGTTTGTAAGGCTAAAACAATTAAATACTGCCCAAAAAGTAAAAAGCAATAGATGTGATACATCTCGTGTTAAAATTGGTCTAGCTTTTCTTATTTAACTAACTGTAACTCACAAAAAGAAGAATTTGCCTCTGCAGTTATTAGCACAGCTGGATAGAAGAAGAAGAGGCTGCTGTGGAAAAAGCTTTTAGCTAAACCCAGAAAGTCTGGAAGAAAAGTGAATGGTAAAAGTTAATGCAGTATTATCTTACTTTTATTACTATGCTATTAAGAAGTCCTATCCAGGTACTACCGAAGCAACAATCAGAACCACGGAAAAAGGGTGAATTCATGCCAGCAGAATCAAAGGACTATCACATTTAAACCGGGTGATACCAAACTGACTTTCCAATGGGGACTGAGTGGTAATAGTTTGGAAAAAGCCAAATGATCCAAGAAATGTACAAAGAATAACACTGAATTCAGAAGTAAGACAATGCTTATACCACTGGTTTCAAGCACTGCCTGAATAAAACATCTCCTTAGGGGAGGAATACTCCAGATAGAAGGATCAAGATTGTTTTTGTGTTCTGACCTTAGCCTGAGAATTGTACAGGGGAGAAGGGGAATTACCATTTCCATCAGTAAACTTTATTTGATTCATTCCAATACTGGACATGCTAGCTGGGTTATAAGTAGATGCTTGAATTGTGAGAATAATTAGTATTTTAGTTCACAAAATTTATGCTCTTATTGCAAAAAGTGTTAAAGTAATAACTTAGCTTTGTGGATGGGAATTATTAGTGCCTGTTGAATGAGAGATACCTGAAGAACGGTAAGAGACCACAGTTAAAGGGTGTCCAAACCAATTTGCCTGGAAATTAGTTAAGAGAAAGTGACAAGGAAATAGAGGGCAAGACCAGATTGGCCTCTGTATTTCGCCACCGAGAAGATCAAATACACCTGCTGTGGATTGCAACCTCACAGTCCTGGGAGATGGGAGTATAAGGCATACTGGACCTCTGTTATTCCTGCTTCTGGCACTCATTTGTTCTCTTTTCCCTTTCGGGATACCAGCAAGATCGTGTCACAAATGCTACAGAAAGCATCACGTGGAAAGAAACCAAAGTTCCTCTTTAATTACACACACCTATGTCAACAGCCACTGTTATAACCCATCCAAATTAAGAACCTGTAGGCAAAACGGAATAAATTATTGGATTACAAGAAACTTAGGAAAATGTGGTAATAGATTTGGAATTGAATGTCTAAAAGGAGAGAGATAGATTTGTTTTAAATTTAATCTTGAAGATATGGTTCAAGATTTGGTAAAAAAACCAAATAATAAATAAAAAAGTAAAACCAGCACAGCAATTGAACTCTGTATTGACCCCAAATTATCTATTGAGTCGTATTACAAGACTCCAAGCAGTTATGGAAATGATAGCAAATGGAGCCGCCCAGGCTTAGAGTTATTATCAAGTCAGCTAACCCAAACAAAACCTGTAGTGTATCAGAATAGGTTGGCTTTAGACTATATATTGGCCAAAGAAGGGGGTGTTTGTAGAAAGTTTAATATATCAGATTGTTGAAAATTGATGAGCACAGAAAAGTCATTCTAGAAAAAGCAAAAGAAATCAAAGAAGAAAAAAATATATATATGCATATAATAACCGAGGTACCAGTCCAAAAATTAGAAAACAATGTTAAAACCTGGCTGGTAGGGTAATGTATTAGAAGAAATTAGGATCTTTCATTTTATGTGTTACAACTGTTTTTATATTTCTTCCTTGTGTAATCCCCTGTTTTATTTTGCCAGCATAGTCCAGAAGATGCAAGTAGATAAGAAATATTGCTCAAGCCAAATGATTTACAAAGAATAGGAGTGGGGATTGTGAAAAATGCATGTATTTTATGACTGGCTTTTCAGAAATAATAAAATGAATATTATATGTGTTGTGTTAGAAAGTAATGCTGTATTAATTCTCTTAAGTAGTGTGTTAAATATAGTTATAGGTTACAAAAACTGTTAAAATAGAAACGATGCTATGTAAGATACTTTTTTTAAAGAAAGGACTTGCAGTGAGATAGCGGCCACAGGACACCTGAATCTTTCAGAGAAAAAGAATTTATTGCCCTCTTATCAGAAGCAACTAACTTCTCCCCGCCTCCAAGGCACTGTTAGGATTAGAAGGAAGAAGCTGATGATGAGCAGACAGAATCCTGTGTTTGAATGGAATTTATGCATCATGTATGAAGTGTATGACTATGCAACAGGCTATTGCTTTTAAGGGTTAATCCTTTGTTAACAGGGGTCCTTTTTTGGGCCCGTGCTGCCCAGAAAAAGGTACTCCGATGTCCGTAACTCTTTGTTTTTGTTATCTCATATTGTCCTAATTCAAATTGTCCAAATTATTATTACTCTGATTGTATTACTCTTTTTATAACCATTTTATTACTATTAAACTTTCAAAAATTTCCAAAACAAGTGACTGGCGTTTTTCAAACCAGTCTGTTAGTTGAAAATTATCAAAAGATTGTTGTGAGTTTTCTAACTTTGGCATTAATGCTGGCGAATTTTGAGGATTTACTGTCTCATTTTGGGTCGAGAAATCTGTCCCAAACACTGGGGGGACTCTGGAGCTATTTGGGAACGGTTATTTATCGAAATTCTTTTGTGTTGGGATCAAAGGGTTGGCATTTGCAGGGGCAAAATAATTCTGTCTGTCCTACATTTATTAAAGCAGCTGTCATATTCCACCCTCCTCCTCCTCCTCCTCGTCGCACGGTTTGTGTGCATGGATGTGGCTGTGCAGACGAATCATGACACAAAGTAGTCCCACTGGGTGCTAGGAGTGTGAAGGCGAAAACGCGGAGGCACACCAGGTATCGGTTGCTCAGGATGACGCGCTCGGTGCCCGGCAGAAGGAGAGACGTGGAAGGCGCTGCAGTTTTCCCCTGCTGTGGTGCCGTGTATAGACGCAGTGGTGGCAGAAGTGGCGTGACAGGGCACAGGGATGCCGGCTGTGGCCGGACAGCGGCACGCAGCGGCTCGGAACCGGGACCGGGCTGTACCAAAGCTGCAGTGAAAGCAGTGGGGGGTGGCGGTGGGGCCGTGGAGATGGGAGGCTGGGCTGGAGCGCCGCGGCGCCGGCACGGGGTGCCTTGGGTGGCTGGGGCGCCCCAGTAAGACAGTCATTAAAAAATTATTTTAAAAGCTCTGAAAAAGCCCTAAAGGTATCCTAAACATTTCCAGAGAATTCCTAAAAAACTCCTGCAAAAAAACTCCTGCAAAAAAAACCCTAAAAAATCCCTGAAAAATCACCTGAAAGACCCTAAAAAACTGTTGAACCCCTACCTGTAACACTGTGGCCTCCAAACATCATCTCTACCACCTATTAATCGGGGCAACTGCAAGACCCTCAAACACCACCACAATCACCAGCTTGAGTTGGTCTGGACAGCACCAAATAAAATAAAATAAAAAGCTTTAAAAATTAAAAAGAAAAAAAAAAAAAAAAAGAAAAAAGAAAAAAGAAAAAAGAAAAAAAGAAAAATTAAAAGTAAAAATTAAAAAAAAAAAGCTTTAAAAATAGAAGAATCAAAACTAAAAATTAAATAAAAAATAAAATTTAAAAAATAAAAGAAATGCTTTTAAAATAGAAAAAGCAAAAAATAAAAATGAAATAAAAAATAAAATAAATAAAATAAAAATAAATAGTTTAAAAATAAAAAATTAAAACTAAAAATGAAATAAAAAATAAAATTAAAAAATAAAATTAATGCTTTAAAAATAAAAAAATTAAAAATAAAAATTAAATAAAAAATAAAATTAAAAAATAAAATAAGAAGCTTTAAAAATAGAAAAATCAAAACTAAAAATTAAATAAAAATTAATTAATAAAATAAATGCTTTAAAAATAAAAAAATCAAAACTAAAAATTAAGATAAAAATAAAATTTAAAAAAAGAATAAATGCTTTAAAAATAAAAAATCAAAACTAAAAATTAAAAAAAATAAAATAAATGCTTTAAAAATAGATAAAGCAAAAATGAAAATGAAATAAAAAATAAAATTAAAAAAATAAAATAAATATTTTGTAAGTAAAAATTGAAAACTAAAAATTAAATAAAAAATAAATTTAAAAAATTAAATAAATGCTTTAAAAATGGAAAAATTAAAAATTAAAATTAAATAAAAAATAAAATTAAAAAATAAAATAAAAAGCTTTAAAAATAGATAAATCAAAAAAAATTAAATAGAAAATAAAAAAATAAATGCTTTAAAAATAAAAAAATCAAAACAAAAATTAAGATAAAAAAATAAAATAAATGCTTTAAAAATAGAAAAATTAAAACTAAAAATTAAATAAAAAAGAAAATTTAAAAAATAAAATAAATGCTTTAAAAATAGAAAAATTAAAACTAAAAATTAAAAAGAAAATTAAAACAAAAAAATAAAAAGCTTGAAAAATAGAAAAATTAAAACTAAAAATAAAAGATAAAAATAAAATAAAAAGCTTGAAAAATAGAAAAATTAAAACTAAAAGATAAAAATTAAATTAAAAAAAATTTAAAAATTAATAAAAAACAAAATAAAATCCATAAAATGCTGTAAAGTACTGTAAAAGTTCCATAAAAGGTAGTGTCGTAAAGTGCGACCGTCGTAAAAATACAGCTTTTACGACAGTCGCGCTTTACGGCACCTTTTACGACAGTCGCGCTTTACGACACCTTTTACGACAGTCGCGCTTTACGGCACCTTTTGCGACAGTCGCGCTTTACGGCACCTTTTGCGACAGTCGCGCTTCACGGCACCTTTTACGACAGTCGCGCTTTACGGCAGTTTTACGACAGTCGCGCTTTACGGCACCTTTTATGACAGTCGCGCTTTACGGCACCTTTTACGACAGTCGCGCTTTACGGCACCTTTTGCGACAGTCGCGCTTTACGGCACCTTTTGCGACAATTTTACGACAGTCGCGCTTTACGGCACCTTTTACGACAGTCGCGCTTTACGGCGCCTTTTACGACAGTCGCGCTTTACGGCACCTTTTGCGACAATTTTACGACAGTCGCGCTTTACGGCACCTTTTACGACAGTCGCGCTTTACGGCGCCTTTTACGACAGTCGCGCTTTACGGCGCCTTTTACGACAGTCGCGCTTTACGGCACCTTTTACGACAGTCGCGCTTTACGGCAACTTTTACGACAGTCGCGCTTTGCGACAATTTTACGACAGTCGCGCTTTACGGCAGTTTCACGACAGTCGCGCTTTACGGCACCTTTTACGACAGTCGCGCTTTACGGCGCCTTTTACGACAGTCGCGCTTTACGGTAGTTTTACGACAGTCGCGCTTTACGGCACCTTTTACGACAGTCGCGCTTTACGGCACCTTTTACGACAGTCACGCTTTACGGCACCTTTTACGACAGTCGCGCTTTACGGCGCCTTTTACGACAGTCACGCTTTACGGCACCTTTTACGACAGTCGCGCTTTACGGCACCTTTTACGACAGTCGCGCTTTACGGCACCTTTTACGACAGTCGCGCTTTACGGCGCCTTTTACGACAGTCGCGCTTTACGGCACCTTTTACGACAGTCACGCTTTACGACACCTTTTACGACAGTCGCGCTTTACGGCACCTTTTGCGACAATTTTACGACAGTCGCGCTTTACGGCACCTTTTACGACAGTCGCGCTTTACGGCACCTTTTACGACAGTCGCGCTTTACGGCACCTTTTACGACAGTCGCGCTTTACGGCACCTTTTGCGACAGTCGCGCTTTACGGCACCTTTTGCGACAGTCGCGCTTTACGGCACCTTTTACGACAGTCGCGCTTTACGGCACCTTTTGCGACAATTTTACGACAGTCGCGCTTTACGGCACCTTTTACGACAGTCACGCTTTACGGCACCTTTTACGACAGTCGCGCTTTACGGCACCTTTTACGACAGTCGCGCTTTACGGCACCTTTTGCGACAATTTTACGACAGTCGCGGTTTACGGCACCTTTTACGACAGTCACGCTTTACGGCACTACCTTTTATGGAAATTTTGTGGTACTTTACAGCACTTTACGGTTTTTTTTTTTTCATTTATTTTTAATTAATTTTATTTTTTTAATTTTATTTTTTATTTCATTTTTATTTTTAATTTTTCTATTTTTAAAGCTTTTTTTTAGTTTTTTTTATTAATTTTTTTTATTCTTCTATTTTTTTAAGCTATTTATTTTATTTTTTTATTTCATTTTTATTTAATTTTTATTTTTAATTTTTCTATTTTTAAAGCATTTTATTTTATTTTTCTAATTTTATTTTTTATTTAATTTTATTTTTATTTTTTCTATTTTTATTGCATTTTATTATATTTTTCTAATTTTATTTTTTACTTAATTTTTATGTCTAATTTTTAAATATTTTTAAAGCTTTTTGTCATGTTTTTTAAATTTTATTTCTTATTTCATTTTTATTTTAATTTTTTTATTTTTAAAGATTTTATTTTATATTTCTAGCTTTATTTTTTATTTGTTTAAAATTTTTCTATTTTTAAATATTTTTTAATTGTTTTTATTTCATTTTTATATTTAATTTTTCTATTTTTAAAGCTTTTTATTTTATTTTTCTAATTTTTTATTTCCTTTTTATATTTAATTTTTCTATTTTTAAAGCTTTTTCATTTATTTTTCTAAATATTTTATTTCATTTTTATATTTAATTTTTCTATTCTTAAAGCATTTATTTTATTTTTTAATTTTATTTTTTATTTCTTTTTTATTTTATAATTTTTCTATTTTTAAAGTTTTATTTTATTTTTGTAATTTTATTTTTTATTTATTTTTATTTTTAATTTTTCTATTTTTAGAGCATTTATTTTTTTCTAATTTTATTTTTTATTTCATTTTTATTTTTAGAATTTCTATTTTTAAAAGCATTTTTTTTTCTTTTTTATTTCTTTTTAATTTTTAATTTTTCTATTTTTAAAGCTTTTTATTTTTTAATTTTATTTTTTATTTAATTTTTATTTTTAATTTTTCTATTTTTAAAGCTTTTATTTTATTTTTTAAATTTTATTTTTTATTTTTCTATTTTTAAAGCTTTTTTTTTTTTTTTTAATTTGGTGCTGCCCAGACCAACTTAAGCTGGTGATTGTGGTGGTGTTTGAGGGTCTTTCTTTACGGCACTACGTTTTATGGGACTTTTACGGCACTTACAGCTTTTTACAGTTTTTATTTTGTTTTTCATTTATTTTAAATTAATTTTGTTATTTTAATTTTATTTAATTTTTATTTTTAATTTTTCTATTTTTAAAGCATTTTATTACATTTTATTTGGTGCTGCCCAAACCTGCTGTAGTGCATTTTTATACTTTGTAATACTTTGAAGTAATTTTGTTTTGTATCCCCATATTTTTCCCAAATGGTTTATCCCAAACTGTATCTCCCTCCTTCTACCTGTGTTATCCCTCTCCCGGGATGAGATCATCCCCAAACCCCCACCCTGGCTCTCTGTCAATCACTCAGCCTCCCATCCCCCTCCATCCAGAAGTTTCGGTCCAAGTCATCCAGTGATTAGCCAGAGGCTAGGGGTCAGCCCCCAAGCCTTGCCCCATACGCTGTCCTGTATGTCTATCCCCCAGCATCCATCCCTTAGGGTCACTTAATGTTTGGTAAGATGTTATCTACTTTCGGTTTCCACCCCCCTTTAAATGTAACCTTGGCACATCTCCCGGGGCTCTCGGCAGGAGGCTCCCTGAGGTGCAGGAGCTCCTTTGGGACTCCTAATAAAACCTTGGATTAATCCTTGCTAACAGCTGGACCATGATTTGTCATCAAGTAGAAACAATGCACAGGAGACCAATCCAAGATGCCCCTGTTGCTAAACCATCTCCAGCTCACACTCCACAGCCAGCAGATTTCCATAAATTGGTTCCATTTCTGTTCTGAGGCTTCTCAGGAGAAAAATCCCAGCAAAAGGATTTTCATCAAACACGTCAGTACCAGGTGATGGCACGGGCAGCATCGGCTGGCCGAGGTCACTGTGTCAGCCCTGCCAGACCAGGTGTCACAGCAAGGAGAGAATTCATCCTGTGCTCACACAGCCCTGCCAAGGGACCGGCTGCCAAAACAGAGCCATGCCATGCATGCCAGTGTCTGCATGGCAGAGAGAGGACATGAAAAGCCACTGAGGAAGCTGCCACCTCCTCCCTGAGCTCTGCCCTGCAGGCCGGGTCATGGGAGCCACTTTGGGAAGGCTGCATTTGCTGCCCATCAGCTGCTCTGTGTCTGACAGGAATTGAAATAGCCCAGGTTTGGGTTGGTGCTGAGCAGAGGGCAGTGAGGAGAAAGGGAGAAGGCTGCGCTGCAGGGCAGGTGGATCCAGGCAGAGCCAATTTGGGGAGCAGCCTTGTCTAACAGCATTTCATTTTCCAGTGCTACTACATTACATTTCATTTTGCACTTCTGCTAGAACTGCTTTTCAACAGGTTTCAAATATCCTCCTCAGTCCCAGCAGCCTGCTTCAAAGTGCTATGTCTTTATCAGACCATTGATGGTCCTTCTGAAATGTGAGTCTCACTGGCTGCATCCAAACCTTGTACTTGAAGAGCATTCCTAATTAAAAAAGATTGGGCCTTTGGGGAAGAAGGGGCTGCAAAGCATTTCCTACTCCAATTTCAATGTGAGGAAATACCCCTGAAGGATGATGCAGGGATTAGGATTGAGACAAAGATGAGTTTCGTGGGTCAATTTTACTTTGAGAGCTTGAGAAGCACAGGAAGCCCAAGTGATGATCCCAGAGGGTTGAACACAAAGGTTTCACCCTCCCAGATATACAAGGGCCTTAACCTTAAAACCACTGCTCTCAGCACGGAGCTGTCTCAATGCTGCATTAATGTTTTCTCCTCTTTGTGCATGTGTAGAATTGAAATCCCTCTTGGGGAGGAAGCTTATTCCAAGTAAATTCCTAAACAATCAGCTGAAAAAAACCCTGAAATGTTCTTTCACTTGATTTGCTACTCCCTGCCAAATGCATGCGCATGCCAGGTCTTAAGCCTGGTACTAGAGCTGAGCCTTGAAGGAGGTATTGTCTACGCAAGGCTTCTCCTTCAGTTTTGGGATCCAGTGCTGATTGCAACCAGGTCTGGTGAGAGAAGTGATCATAAATACACCACGTTTCTGTGTGGCTCGTGAAAAATGAAGAGCAGGTTTGGCCCATGGCAGGTGTCATGGTCAGATCCTGTGTGCTCTGCACGGAGTTTTTGGTCTCTGAGAACCTCTCGTGTGGGGCAGGGGTTCACGTTGCAGCATCTCCTGCTGGGCTTCACTCCCAGATCCTCCAGTAATGATATCTGAAGGTTATCTGGCTGCACTGACCAAAGATGCTCTGCTAAGACACCTTCTCCTTCAATTCTTTCAGGTCCCATCAGCTTTCACAGCCTTTTATAATTTTAAATCCTTTGACATTTGAAACACTATTCCCCTGCAAGGCCTTCTCCTAAATCCCAGCTTCTCAGAAGGCCCAAGGGGACAGGGTTGGCCAAGGGTGGAGCTGTTCTGGATTTGTTGGTGGTGCCTTGTAGTGAACAGTGTGTTCAGAGCTGCTCTGCTGTTTCTGCCTATCACTTTGACAGGGAAGGAGTGTGCTGGGATATGATAAATCACTAAATTGTCACTTCTAAATGCTGCTTGCAATGAAAATATTGTGTATAAACCCTCCTAAGTGGTGTTAAATTTGTCTGCTATATTTCTTCCCTCCCACCCCACCACTGCTGCTCTAAGATCCCTTAGTAGCTCAGTCTTTCGTTGTGTTTTGTTTGACATTTATGCCCACTTTCCCCAAAGCTCTGGGGGTTCTTTTTAAAATATGATATTGATTTTTTTCTTGGTTTAAAAAAAACCCTGAAATATACACACACACACACTAAAGAAGCAGGTCTCCATGGCTCTTTTGGTGCTCTTCCTTTACCACTCAGCCCTGAGTGGTAAAGGAAGAGCAACAGGAAGGGTGGTTTGTGGTGCTGGAGAAAGTCTCTGCAAGCCTTTACGCAAGGCTTAAAGGAGCATCCCATTTTGCCAGATGGCTTTTTTTTTTTTTTTTTTTTTATGGGTTATGGTGCTGGGAAGATCTGGAAAGAGTGCAAGTCCCTCATTCCAGTTTGGATGTCTTGTTTTAAGAAATGTGTTCTTTCAGTTCTTGGAGAGCATAGTTTTGGATTCATCCTCACATCCTCCAGTTTTGGTGGCTCTGTTGTTTTTTTATTTCCCTTTCTCTGGCCTTTTCCCTGCCCTCACTCCCCTTATGGCTGCAGGGGATGTGATTCAGGCACTCATCACTGCTCTGGAGCTTCTTTACAGAGCTAAAACTGACTGGGTCTTTCACCCTCCTCTCATTGCAGTGGTGCAAAGTGAGGCATATGGCAGGGCAGGGGTTTTATCTGTTGTTTTATCTTCTGGTTTGATGTTTAACACATGAGGCAGAACCCCAAGCCCCTGCTCACCATGTCAGGCTAGGCTGCAGGGGAGCACATTGACAGCAACACAGTGGCTGCACCACAACCACCATCAATCAATCTGATAGGAAAAGGGTTTAAGGCTTCTAACAGTGCCATGGTGACTGAGCTGAGCCCAACCTGGGCCTAGCTTGATCCCTGATCTGTGTAAAGCCCTCTTCTGTGCTTTCCTGAGGCTGGGACAGCTGGAGAGGTTGCTCTCCATGAGCACAGGATGGCAGCTGTGGGCTGAAACTCACTGAGCTGCCTCCCCAATACGTGATGGGGTTATGAGGGATTTAAAAGAAAAAACATTACAATGTCTTTGTCAGTCTTCCATGCTCACTTAACCTGGCTGTTGGTGATTTGTAGTATTTTTTAAAATAAAAACCAAATGTTTTCCCTTTACAAGTAAATTTGCTATGAAGAGGGCTTCAAAGGAAAGATGATTGGTTACTATCCAACTGTTGCTAAATTCATTGGTTGATGGTCCATATACTGCATTTTTTAATGTTACTGATACCTGACACAGACCATTCCCAAGCTGTTTGATAATTATTTATCAGCCATCTGCATCAGCATTATCTGCATGACCAGTCACAGCCAAAACGCAGGAAGGAGAGAAAGGGGTTAAGCTGTAAGCAGGAAAGGGAAGGCAGAAACCAAGCAGCAAACAATTGGCACCTGGGCTCCATTGAAGACTAAAAGTGGGAAAAAATGGCTTAATTGAAAAATCTGCCTATTGTGTGTGCAGTCTCCAAGGGGAAACAAACAAACCCATTCAAAGGAAGGGAAAAAAAGGCAAAGAATTAAAAAATCCTTGTGTTGTTATGCAGAACTGGGGGGTTTAACTCTTCCCAATCTCTTCCCAGTCTCAGGCAGAAATATTTTTATAATCAAACCATCTCCCTTTTTAAAGCATTTAGTTGGATTGAGTAATTTCTTAAGTCCTCCATCATCAGGACCAGTTTGGTTTGGCAGCTCAAACACCTTGGAAAGGCCAGGACGAGTTCAGTGGTTCTCCCTGTCCTGAAAGAGAGGAGAAAAGGGAAGTTAAGCTCACTGCAGAATCAAAGACTCCTGCATTTCATCTTTTGGCTTGGATTGCTCACCATGGAATTTTAGCCTTAAAAAAGGGGGGGTGGCACCAAATTGAATTAAAAACTGCCCTTTCCCAGTGTTTTTATTCCAGACATTCAAAGGAAGCTCGTTTTTCTTCTAGCATTCTTTCCCTAATTTTAGCAGAACCATTCTCATCCCAGACCCCACTCATCAGTTGTTCAATCCTTTGGCACTGGATCTGGACAAAGGAAGGGACACATCTGGGTCACAGGAAAGCACGGAGAGAAACCCTCCAAAACTGGACAGAAAAAAATGAAATGCAGGAAGACAGAGCCTGCAGACAGAGAAAAATGAAATGCAGGAAGACTTATACCTGCAGCTGGATGCTCTTTGCACTGGGCTTCCTTTAAAGGAATGGATTTGCTGCTACACACATCTCAGGCTCAGATGTGACCAGGAGAAGGTGGGATGGAGATGAGGAGTCAGACAGGGAATAGCCAGGGAGATGCAGGGCCCAGGAACATCAAGGATGGAGAAGAGAAGGAACAGGGACTCTTCTCCTTGTTTAGATCCATCAGTACTGGGGGCTTGGGAAGCACATGACGCTACCAGAGGGATGCTGGGCAGGAGCAGGATAACTCCAGGATAAGGGCAAGCTGCTCCCACTCCGGGGCTGGGCCAGGGAAGGAGGGGAATTATTTCCCTCCCCTTTCCAGTGGGATGCAGGTGCCACCCCATTCAGAGGCAGGAAAACTGCCTTGCAATCAAGTACAAAACCTGCCTGGCAAGCCCAGGATGTCTGCCAGCAGCCATTTCTCCTGGATTTCCCGCTTACAGGCATTTTAAGCTTGCTTTGTCTCAAAAGCACCTTTTTTGCCAAGGGCATTCCCATTTCTTTTGGATCCTGAAGAGAGGTTTGGAAAGCTGACTTTGATGAGGGAACTGTTTCCTATTTCGATCCGTGTTAACTTGGAGTTTCCCTTGGCACCAAAATCAGGGGGTGAACCCAACCCTTGAAGGGCCATAAGATCCTAACTATCCAATCCCCAATCCCCTCAGCATTGGCTTGTAGAACCTGCTCAGGGTTAATTTAGCAAACTTAAGGGTTTGGCAAGTTCAGGATCAAAACAACCAAAAAAATTCATGAAAAAGAAACTGAACCGAGGCTGGCTAAAAGCTGATGACTCATTATAACAATTCAGTGAAAAGGAAGCAGGATTGATCCTGTGAAAAACACCAATCATTTGTTTTTAAAATTTCAAAAGTTTAACAGTAATTAAATTGTTATAAATATAGTAATACAATTAGAGTAATAATAATGTGCACAATTTGAATTAGGACAATATGAGACAACAAAAACAAAGAGTTACGGATGTCCGGGTACCTTTTTCTGGGCAGCATAAGCCCAAAAAAGGACCCCCGTTAACAAAGGATTAACCCTTAAAAACAACAGCCTGTTGCATATTCATACATCTTATACATGATGCATAAATTCCATTCAAATACAGGATTCTGTCTGGTCATCATCAACTTCTTCCTCTGAATCCTAACAGCGCCTTTGAGGCGGGAAGAAGTTCATTTCTTCTAATAAGAGAGCAATAAATTCTTTTTCTCTGAAAGATTTAGGTGCCCAGTGGCTGCTATCTCACTGCAAGTCCTTTCTTTAAAAAAAGTCTCCTACGTAGCATAGTTTCTATTTTAACATTTTGTTACAACCTAAAACTATATTTAACACACTACTTAAGAGAATTAATACAGCATTACTTTCTAACACAACACATATAGTATTCATTTTAATATTTGCGAAAAGTCAATCACAAAAATAGTAATTTTTCACATTTTCAATACTCACCAAGCCATCTGGCCAGAGTTCTGTGCCCACCGAGGACACAGCAACCAGCAGGGACCTTCCTCCCATTCTCCAGCACAGGCTTCTTCCCTCCACACGCAGGGAGCTGCAGCCACTCAGGGAACACCGACTTAGTCACAACAGGAGAGGCACAAGGATAATTTGGAACTCATTGTGACCTCAATGCCGCCCAGACCCAGGAGAAAGCAGTTTTCCGATCAGACGGAGCGGGGTATTTCCCGTACCGCCCTCTCTTCTCCCTACCCAAGGCGCATGAGCACACTGCCGCCATCATTGGAAGGGCAAGTGAGCGCCGCCCTGAGCCGCCATCTTGGATGTGGCGTAAAAAGTGATATTTTTGTCTCTCTTTCCAGTTTTCACCCCCTGCAGAGGCAGGAAAACTGCCTTGCAATCAAGTACAAAACCTACCTGGCAAGCCCAGGATGCCAGCAGGCATTGCTCCTGGATTTCCTCTCCGCAATCTTTGGTACTGGCAGAAGCCACTCCCGCCCGAGCCGCCATCTTTGTTGTGGTACTCTTAAGCATCCCCCGCTCCTCACACGTTTCTCTTGCTGGCTGCCTCAACCCGGTCCCGACGCCGATCCCGCGCTCTCGGCGCCATTTTCTGCTGCTTTTCCCGGCGGGAGAAAACGGTTGGCGGGGTCAGCGGCACCGGAGCCCCGCGAACGGCGGCAGGGAGCGGCGGCGACGCCTCTGCCGGAGTCCTGCGGCGGCCGCCATCTCGAGTGTGGCTGGAGCCCGACCCGGCTCATGCAGAGTCCTGGTACGCGGGTGCTTCGCCATCTTGAAATGGCAGCTCTGTTCCCCTGTCCCCTCCGCGCCTCCGCCGCCCGCCGAAACCGGCCCCGCCGCTGTCGTTCTTCCCAGCCACGGCCCCGCACGGCGGCCGCTCAAGCCCGGTCACGCCCCTTTGCACTCCTAACTGTGCTTCACCGCTCCTCTCTGTGCACAGTACCGCTCTGTGCCCACAAGGTGGCAGCACCGCCCCCCTGCCCGGGCCGGGCCGGACGCACCTTGGGGCAGGCAGGGAACGGAGGCCGAAGCTGCCGGAGAGCCTTTTGTATTTATTCCCTTCAGCCTCAGCAGCTGTTCCTACGGTTTAAGGGCACTTGATTGGTTCATTCCTAGGTAAAAACGTTAGAACATTGGTTTCAAAACGACTACGCATCTCTAGTCAGAGTTTCCTACATTCCTGTATTCAATAGAACGGATAGATTCTTTCCAAATGGTTTTAGAGATAAATTCCAATTCTTGCCAATACCTATAAAAAGGAAAAACTTGACAGGTTTTGGTGTGCTACACCCACTCCTCCGTGTGAATTTTCTGGCAGCTTTTGGTCCCTCTGGGGGAGGGTAACCCAGCATGGACCCCCCCCCCTTCATTCCCCACTCACCTGCTTCTCCATCACAGCCTGGTGTGACGGTGTTCACAGGAGTCTTAGGATGAGGGAAGAGACGAGGATTTGACTCCATGTTTCAGAAGGCTTGATTTATTATTTTATGATATATATATTATTAAAACGATACTAAAAGAATAGAAGAAAGGATTTCATCAGAAGGCTAGCTAAGAACAGAAAAAGAAAGAATGATAACAAAGGCTTGTGTCTGGGACAGAGTCCTAGCCAGCTGGATGTGATTGGCCATTAATTAGAAACAACCACATGAGACCAATTCTCACAGCTCCACCTGTTGCATTCCACAGCAGCAGATAATCATTGTTTACATTTTGTTCCTGAGGCCTTTCAGCCTCTCAGGAGAAAAAATACTAAGGAAAGGATTTCTCAGAAAATATCACGGCTACAGCCTGGCTCTCCCTCCTAGGGACATTGCGGTGCCCCAAATGACATAAGAGCCCCCAAGTCTCCAGCCCCTCAGCCTTACTTCCTGACCCCCAAAGAAGGCACAGAAGGAAGCAAACTGCCCTGGACAGCAGAGTGGCACTTTATTCAAGCCCTTTCCACAAGGACATCGCCCCCAAAAGGGATTCTGCTGCAACAAGAATGGGGGGCAGCCCCTGGAAGTTCCTCCCCAGCCCCACAGTCACAGGAGAGAGGCAGAAAGAGGGAGGGGCAGCAGAAAGGACACAGAAAGAAAAGTAAGAACGGGGTGCAGAATGAAGTTGAAAAAACAACCAAAACCAACAACAAAACCTGGGATGGGCAGCATAACAGAGAGGGATTAAAAAAGAACGGGGACAGGGAATGGCACACAAGGATCCAGTGGAGAAACAATGGCACACGGGAGCACTAGAGAGCCACCAAGAATATAAAAGGAATATAAGGAAGGCATAAACAAAAAAAAAAAACAAAACAAAACACAACCAACCAAAGAAAACCAGACTGGGATGGGCAGCATTACAGAGAGGGATTAAAAAAGAACAGGGACAGGGAATGGTTCACAAGCATCCAGTGAGAAAGAATGGCATGGAAATCACCACACAGAATAAAAGAAGAACAGGAGTGGGCCATGGAGAAGGACAGAGGAAAAGGCAGAGCACCAAACATACAGGGTGCTCAGAATTAATGTGATGAGAGGCTAAGACATGTTTTGCACAGCACAATGAATGGTCTGATTTTCAGAAGACAATTGAGAACAGACAGCAAAACTGCCTCAAGGGTACAGAGGTTTCCTAAGAATTCTCCTGAAACAGGTAAAGAGAAACCACACAGACTATCAATGCAAGACTCTAAAACAAGCAAGAGATTTATTCTTGTGTATTAAATGTTAAAAATCACATGCATAATTATACAATATTTTAGTTAAAAAATATTTCAAAAACCAACCCTGACAGTTTACCTGCAACTGCTATAAAATATCTATTTTATATATATATCTACACACATGATGAGTTTCTGTAATCAAAAAAATTAGACAAGGATGCAACCATCCAGGTAATGCTGAGTGAACTGATGCCCTGCATCAGGGAGTCTTGTCAAACTCCTGCTGGCAGAACTGAGCTCACCTCAGTCCACAGACGCACTCATCTCGCACACTGATTCAAATGCAAGTGACAGCTGGGGAAACAAGGAGTGGAAGAAAATCGTATTTTGCAAACTACAGCCAAGACCTGTGAAAGGCCGCAGTAGAATATGCTGCAAAAGAGCCCATGGTACAAGAAATGCAGGCTCATAGGCTGTCTCCTCAAGACATGCTGGTGGAATATTCTGCATAGCTGGCCACATGCACAGTGCCCCTGAGTCCTGTAAGCAACATCAGAAATGTCAGCACATGTTTCACCAGGCACTTAAACCTTAAAACACATTTTAGCTCTTAAGGAAGGCAGCCAACAAAGATGTTTGTAACATTTACCAAGGAACAGATATAAAAATGACAGGTTGCTCAGATCTAGTACCTTTTCCATTTTCATTCAAAGTCCCAGCCCCACCATCCACTTACCAGCCCCACAGCGATTTCAGCTCCCCCCCAACAGGTGCCATCACAGGCCCAGGCAATATTCTACCATCAACGCTGTTTTCAGGTTGCAACAGAGAAAAGAAGACGGAGACAGAGAGAAAAGAAGGGTGGGAAAACTGAAGAAAGACAGGAGTTAGAGGGAAAAGAAAGTGGTTAGGATTAGAGTTAAAGTGAAAACTTAGGGGTAGAGTAAAAAAGGAAAAGACTAAGAGCAAAATGACAAACCAAGGAAAAGGAGAACACAGGGAGAAAAAGAAGCAAGAAGAGTGAGGGTGGAAGTTATAAAGAAAAAGAAATAAGGTGCAAAGTATAAAATATAGTATAGTATATATAAAAGAAAAATAAATACAGAGTCAGACAAATAATGAAATAGACAAACAGAAAAAAGGAAGCAGATGGAAACAGAGGTACAGAAGCAGAGACACAGTGTCAGAAAGAGTGAAAAACAGAAACAAAGGGTTAGAGACAGATGGAAATTAAGTTAGAAATAGAAAAGTAAAGTGAGGAGCAAAAGGAAGAAAGACAGTGGAAAGAACTGACAAAACTACACCAAAAAAAAGACAGGAGCCAGGGTGGGGGTAGGGAAGGGCAGGGAGCATCTTTATTAGGGGTGATTCAACTTTATTAAATGAATGTTTTTATTTACACTTGAGCAAAATACATGGAAACAGAGTATACAAATGCAAGTGCAGATACAATCCCTAGACGGTAAAAGTCTAATTTACATACAGAGCAATACAGGGAAATGCAGCAACTAATGCAAATGCAGAGCAATGCAGAGCTAAACACAAGATAACCTTTTTCTATTTTCATTACATGTTGATTTATTGTTACAGGAAACCTAAAACAACAAAAGCACACAGAGAACACCACTCATCTACCATTAACACCCCCTTCAGATTACACAAACTCACCATCATTCTCATCATAACTGCTAAATTACACCCCAGCAATCATTGGTCCCCAGGAACGTGGTTCCCAGGAGCCTCCAAAAAATCCTTCTGCCTGACAAAAACCCAAGTCCCTGGACGGTCTGCACCCAAACTTTGGCGATGAACGTCACCTCACATACCGACCGGGACTGAGGAAAAAAATACAAAAAATACCCAGCGGGTGGGGGGGGGGGGGGGGGGGGGGGGACGACCACAGCTGAGGGCTTTTTATTCTAAATTTAAAAATGAGTTGAAAAACCTGAAAGGCAAAAGTCACACACACAAGCTTAAATCCAGTCAGAATGCACTCACATGTGCAGAGACAATCGGACACAGACAGACACAGTCACATGCTGTCACATACACTCACACACTCTTCCAACTTACACACTCACTGCAGCCCTTACTTGAGACACTGAAGAACGTGCTTCAACAAATCTTCTGGCTGCCGCTCCTTGACATCAAATGGTAGATTCTGTGGAAATCGGTAGCCTTGGGGACCTGTGAGACCAGAAAGCAGTCAACGAGTGGCTGACAGGTCCCCCCTCTAGACCAATAAATTTTCTACCCAAAATCCCATAGAAGACAGATGAACAGTAAAATCTATATAACTGTTCTACCTAACTGTGATTACATGCCAGGGCAGAGCAGCTCCAGTCCTAAGTGATACAACGTAAGTACACCCAATATAAGCCAACGCATACAGTGCAAGTGTATGTATAGTGTAAGTACACACAATGTGAGCCAACATAGGTACAGACAATATAAGCCAGGACTTGAGATAGCTCTCTGGAAGATTAACTCTTGAGCCGTATACCCTTTGAGAAGATGGAACCTACAGAACTACTGCAGTCACCTGAGGAGGGAGTAAGACACTCCCTCTAGAAGTCCAAGAGAATGGCATGGAAAAAAAGACACTACCAAAGCAGGTGGTGAGAAGAAAGATGGATGAGAACACCTTGTGTAATCCTTCCTGTCTCAAAGAGTAAAATGTAAAGATGCCGGAATAAGCGATATCTGGGAAGGAATGTAAGTAAAATACAGCCTATATGGCACAGAATACTGCTGATAAAGCATCAAGACGTAACAAAAGCCTACTACATGGAAGACAATGGACACAGACTACATACCACAGACAACATAACATAGACACAGATGACATAACAGATACAATTGGAAACTGCCCAGCACTTTCACCTTATGGACCCAAGATTCCTACTGCAAGATGAGCCAGAGGCCAATGATGTAAAAGGAAAGAAAGGCCTATGATGATAGCACATGATGATGAAATGTAACTCACTAAAAGAGGTTAGTAGCAAAGCAGTTAAGAGAATGCTCAAGAGGCTGAGTAAACCTAGAAAAAGAAGCAGACTGCCGGGTGACCGTGGCAATAGCTCCGGACCTGAAGGCGAGCTCCTCGGGGGAAAGATCCGTGACGATGTTGAGTCGAGGAAGGCTGATGACGCAAAGTTCACGAGAATCTGGGGATGGGTCGGAACTGCCCTGCCCGGCAAAGGCTCTGGTGAGGCTGAGGAGAAACCCTCTCCCTTTACTTCCAGAGAGCCTGTCCCACTACAGACCTCTCCACTAAGCTGACATCAAATTGCCTGCCCCCTGTGATAGCAAAGGTTTTTCCCCTTCTCCCAACCAGTAGCCCCCACACTTAGCTTTTGGAAGACGAGCAGACAAAAGCCACGGTCGCTTGGACATTGGGATGTTCTCCACGTGTGCTTCGGTGCTGTCGTTTCCAAGCTTCGGCTACGAGCCTCCTCAGGGTACGTAAGACAAAACAGAAAAGGTGACTATTGCCCTCAAAAACAGTAATCCCCAGGACTCCTTTGTACCACTGCCCCAGCTCACCTCAAATCTCGATTTGACTCCAGAGAGTGCCCGGGAGATACCTGCAAAGAGAAAAGGTACACACTTAGCATGCTGCTGTGTAACACTCACCTATGAGTCAGCCTGCCTAAACAACTACTCACCTGCCCTCCCTCTGTTCCTGGGCATGCCTAGAGCAACGACAGCACCTGCAAAGAAACAAAGCAAAAAAGCATGCTGAGATACTGTGAAAACACAACCTCCCTAATGTGACAAGTATGCCACACCAATACCTTAAGGTTGCACCAACCTGCCATGGTCGTGCTCAGCTAAGATAGATTGCAAGTGGACCACCTAAAATAAAAAGAACAAGAGTACATGCTTAGAGCTGCACCAGAAACTGAGACCTCAGCAATAACAACTGCTTCTGTACACTACTCAATGCTCACAATGATCCTTGTGGGGCACAGCTCTCTGTACAGCTTAGAACAAGACCTGAAAAGACATTGACTGGATGCTTCCAAAGAGAGATGAGATTCTGATACCTGCCTGAGCTCTCAAGTCTAAAGTTCTATGGCATGGGTGCCAAGGCAAGGAACACTGAGATCACAGATGCTAAAAATGGTGCCAAGGTTTCTGACAGGCCCCTCAAAGGGCTAAGGTAAGAGACATGAGATACCCAAACAACACATAATGTACAATAGACAAGTGACATGATATACACCGGGACTGCTCTGCCCTGCACACCTCAGCACTGGGATCAAATGTGAGACTTGCCTTTTAAGGGGCCTAAGGGGCCGCATGATGGCTACCGTCATCTCCAGAGCCAGCTCAATCCCCCCCTCCTCCCCCACCATGGAGTCCCGACCCAGCACCCTGCTTTCATCCCCTCTGTGGGTCTTAGCCCTCTACTTATCTCTCAGACATCTGGGGGTGCTGGTCTATGTCAGGTGTGAAGGAAGGTCACCTCGTCAGCTGGGAAGTTCCTGCTGTCACCAGGCTGGTGTCTCTTAGACAGCTATAATAAAGAAAACCAAACATCAACGCCTGACCTTGGCACCACATCGGCCAAAACCCCACGAGTCTGCTACTCACCCTTCTCCTAAGAAGGCCCGGCATCTCCTAACCCTAACTCTCTACCACAGATGTAATGCATCTGCACCTGAAAGAAAGTTAGAACATACATCAAACACCGGCAGGATAACTCAAAAGCTGCAAACACCTTATGTCAATCTAGGAACAGTATCTAGAGCCCAAGTACAACCCACATTACAAATTTCAACTCCCTAGGGCTTGTCCTATTGCACCAGGCTATGTGGCAGGGCGGAGCAGCTCTGGCACAGATATGTGCAGACACCCGTGACACCAGACAGACAGGACATGACAAACAATGGGCACGCAACACCGACAGAAATCTTTTGACAAGAAGGGTGACAGCAAGGACTGAGAGGACGCTAAATGAGATGACCGCAGTGAAACTGATGGGGAGCTGATGAGGCTCAGAGAACCTTGGGGAAAAAAGATGCTAACTGAATGATTTGGTCCAAGAACTACAAAGATGAATACACAGGAGCCCTACAGTCAGAATCCTCTACCTGTCCTCACATCCTTTCAAGTCCTAATGAGCCATAAAACAACCTTGCAGGATGCAGCTGTCCATACAGCTCAGACCAAGACCTGAAAAGACATTGACTGGATGCTTCCAAAGAGAGATGAGATTCTGATACCTGCCTGAGCTCTCAAGTCTAAAGTTCTATGGCATGGGTGCCAAGGCAAGGAACACTGAGATCACAGATACTAAAAATGGTGCCAAGGTTTCTGACAGGCCCCTCAAAGGGCTAAGGTAAAAGACATGACATACCCAAACAACACATAATACACAAAAGACAAGTGACACGATACACACCGGGACTGCTCTGCCCTGCACACCTCAGCACTGGGATCAAATGTGAGACTTTGCTTTTAGGGGGCCTAAGGGGCCGCATGATGGCTACCGTCATCTCCAGAGCCAGCTCAACACCCCCCTCCCCCCCCCCCCCCCCCCCCTCACCCCAGGGAGTCCTGACCCAGCACCCTGCTTTCATCCCCTCTGTGGGTCATATCCCTGGACTTATCTCTCGGACATCTGGGGATGCTGGTCCGTGTCAGGTGCGAAGAAAGGCTACCTCGTCGGCTGGGAAGTTCCTGCTGTCACCGGGCTGGTGTCTCTTAGACAGCTATAATAAAGAAAACCAAACATCAACGCCTGACCTTGGCACCCTATCGGCCAAAACCCCACAAGTCTGCTACTCACCCTTCTCCTAAGAAGGCCCGGCTCTTCAGGTCACACTTTTCAGCTGTGCTCGGAGGCATTGCTGGAAACCAAGTGGACCTTCACTCCTCCCTACTTCCCTGACTCACCGCAACTCCTCGTCGGTTCCTGACAGCTACCTGGAAGACAGGGCTCACAAGAGCAGCAGACTTGCTCCATCAGCCAGTTGGGGATGGGAGCTTGGCATGCTCCAAGTGGATAGCCTAAGGCACAAAAACAAGAATGGAGACTTGATTTGCCCCAGGAATTGAGACTTCAGCAACAAGAAAGGCTACCGCTCACTCCTCCCCTTACCCTCTTGAACTTGACTGCTGAGCTCCAGCTATACTTCCTAAAAATAAAGAAAGAATAGTGCTGTAACAGGGTCACACTTGACGCACCCCCTGCACAGATAAATGGTGACTGACCTGCTCAGGGGAACCCCCTCACCCAGGATGGGGTGCTCTGCCACGGATGCAATGCATCTGCACCTGAAAGAAAGTTAGAACATAGGTCAAACACCTGCAGGATAAGTCAAAAGCTGCAAACACCTTATATCAATCTAGGAATAGCATCTAGAGCCCAAGTACAGCCCACATTACAAATTTCAACTCCCCGGGGCTTGTCCGATTACGCCAGGCTATGTGGCAGGGCAGAGCAGCTCTGGCACAAATGTGTGCAGACACCCATGACACCGAACAGACAGGACATAAACAATGGGCACGCAACACCGACAGAAATCTCTTGGTAAGAAGGATGTATACGAGGACTGAGAAGATGGCAAATGAGATGACCTAGGTGAGACTAGTGGTGAGCTGATGAGGCTCAGAAAACACTGAAGGAAGAAGATCCTAACTGAATGATTTATTCCAAGAACTGCAAAGATGGATGCCCAGGAATCCTATGGTCAGAATCCTCTACCTAACCTCGCATTCTTACAAGTCCTAATCTGCCTTAATGGACCCTGGTGGGGCATAGCTGTCCATACAGCTCAGAACAAGACCTGAAAAGACATCTGACAGGATGCTTCCAAAGGGAGAACTTTTGGCTGGGGAGCTCAGACAGGTATCAGAATCGCTTCTATGGCCTGGGTGCCAGGCCAAGGAATGCAGAGATCACAGATGCTAACAATGATGCCAGGGTTTCTGATAGGCCCCTCAAAGGCCTAAGGTAAAAGACATGAGATACCCAAACAACACATAATGCACAATAGACAAGTGACACAATACAAACCAGAACTGCTCTGCCCTGCGAAACTTGGCACTGATCAGAAGTGACACTTTTCCTTTACGGGGCCTAAGGGCCTGCTTTTTGGATGTCCCCATCTCCGAAGCTGAATTAAAAAGCCCTGCCAGTGAGTCATGACCCAGAACCTGCTTTCATCCCCTCTGTGGGTTGTAGCTCTCTACTTATCTCTCAGACAGGTGGGCGGGCCGATCCGTGTCAGGAGCACAAGAATGTGGCCGTGCCGTCTGGGAAGTCCCTGCTGACACCAGGCTATAGTCTCTTTAGTCTGCCAAGAGAAAGGAAACCAAACACGAGGGCACAATGGTAGCAGCACAGCAGCCAAAACATGACAATTTTGCTACTCACCCTTCTCCTAAGAACGCGCGGCTCCTCGGGCCGCACGCTTCGGGCTTGCTCAGAGGCCGACGCCATTGTCGCAGGGTGTGCCTGGGTAAAGTGGAGGCGAGGTGATTTGGTATTGCTGAGACCTGAGTGGAGTCTCGCCCCTCCTCCCTACCTCCTCCACTCACCACAACTCCTCTGCCATCCCTGAGGGCTACGAGGATGGGACAGTGAAATAGAAAATTTGAAGGCTTCATCATCAAGGAGTCTTGTAATACTTCCACAGTGCTCACATTTGCAGGAAGCCCAGTGCATTGGCCGGTTAGTGACGGGAGCTGGACATATGCCGAGTTGATTGCCTAAAGTGCACAAACAAGAATGGACGCTTAGAGTTGCACCAGAAACTGAGATCACAGCAATAACAACTGCTTCTATACACTACTCAATGCTCACCTTGCCCACTTGGACTAGACTGCTGCTCTCTGCCTGGACTTCCTAAAAAGAAAGACGAAGAACAGTGCTGTAACAGAGTCACCCATTTATGCTTCCTCTGCAGAGACAAATGGTGACTGACCTGCTCAGGGGAACTCCCTCACCCAGGATGGGGCCTTCTGGCACAGATTTAATCCATCTGAATCTGAAAAAAAGTTAGGACAAGAGTCAAACTGTTGCAGGATAACTTAAGTGCTCCAGACATCTTGTGTCCATCAACAAATCCCATCTACAGTCCAACCTACAATCCAACTACATCCCACATTACAAACTTCAAGTCCCCGGGACTTCCCCTATTGCAGGCTATGCGTCAGGGCAGATCAGCTCCAGCACAAATGTGTGTGAACACCCGTGACACAGGACAGGACATGACAAACAATGGGAACACAACAGGAACAGAAATCTCTGTGAAAGGAAAATGGCTGCAAGGACTGAAAGAATGCAAAATGAGATAACTGAGTTGAAACTGATGGTGGGCTGATGAGGCTCAGAGAACTGTGGAGGAAGATGCTAACGGAATGATTTATTCCAAGAACTGCAAACATAGATGCCCGAGAATCCTACAGTCAGAAGCCTCTACCCAACCTCATATTCTAAAAAGGCCTAATCTGCCATAATGGATCCTTGTGGGGCATGGCTGTCCACACAGCCACACAGCTCAGAACAAGACCTGAAAAGACAGCTGACCGGATGCTTCTAAAGAGAGATGAGAGTCTGATCTCAGACTGTCTGAGCTCCTGAGTCAAAAGTTCTATGGCATTGGTGCCAGGCCAAGGAATGCAGAGATCACGGATGCTAACAATGATGCCACAGTTTCTGATAGGCCCCTCAAAGGCCTAAGGTAAAGGACATGACAAATCCAAACACACAGAAGGTACGGTAGACAAACAACACGATACACACCAGGACTGCTCTGCGCTGCGCACCTCAATTCTGTCATCAAAAGTGACCCTTTCCTTTCATGTGGCCTAAGGGGCCGCTTCACGGACACCCCCATCTCCAAAGGGGACTCAAAAACCCCTCCCAGTGGGTCCCTACCCTGCGCCCTGCTTTCATCCCCTCTGTGGGTCGTGGCCCTCTACTTATCTCTCAGACATCTGGGGATGTGGTCCGTGTCAGGTGCTAAAGAAGGCTGCCTCAACACCTGGGAAGTTCCTGCTGGCACTGCTGTTCAACAGCTTCCTGTTGTTTCTTAGTCAGCTACATTAAAGAAAATCAAATATCAATGCATGATCTCTGCAGCACACTGACCAAAACCCAACAATTCTGCTACTCACCATTCTCCTAAGAATGCCCGGCTCCTGGGGCCGCACGCTTCAGCTGTGTTCAGAGGCTGACGCTGTTGTCGCTGGGTACGCCTGGGGTAGGAGGAGAGGAGGCGATGTGGCATTGCTGAAACCTGAGCGGACCCTCGCTCCTCCTCCCTACTTCCCCGACTCACCGCAACTCCTCAGCCGTTGCCAAAGGCTGGTGACACCTTTAAGCAGAAAAGGCAGAGGCTTCATCACCGAGTCCCGTGATTCTTCTGCAGGGCTCAGGAGAGCGGCAAGCCCGGCGTGTTGGCCGGTTGGTGACTGGGGCTCGACGTACTCCAAGTCGATTGCCTAAAGCACAGAAACAGGGACAGATGCTTAGAGTTGCACCGGAAAACGAGACTTGAGCAATAACAACTGCTTCTGTACGCTACTCAATGCTCACCTCACCCACCTCACCTTGACTGCTGATGTCCAGCTTTACTTCCTAGAAACAAAAAGAACAGTGCTGTAACAGAGTCACACTTTACACTCCCCCTGCAGAGACAAACAGTGACTGACCTGCTTGGGAGAGCCTCCTCACCCAGGATGGGTGGATGGATTTTGCCCTGGATTTTATCCTTCTGCATCTGAAAGAAAGCGAGGACAAAAGTCAAAGGGCTGCAGGATAACTTCACAGCTCCAAACATCTTGTGTCTATCTAGGAATATCATCTAGAGTCCGGCAACACCCCACAAACCGCAAGTCCCCGGGACTTGTCCTATTGCAACAGGCTATGCAGCAGGGCAGGGCAGAGCAGCTCCGGCACAAATACGTGCGGACACCCGTGACACGGAACATGACAAACAGGGGGACGTTAAACACGACACGTTATGCTTGTGGTGAGGGCCTCAAGGGGAAAAGGCAGAGATATCTGACCAAAGGGACCCCAAAGACACACTAGGTAACACGGTACACCAGACAACACGACGTGGACCGGAACTGTTCTGCGCTGCCCGCCTGAAAGCTGCCATCAAAAGTAGAACCTCTCCCTTTAGCTGTCCTAAGAGGCCCCTTGGAGAAGATTGCTATTCCCTCTGCTATTTTTTAAATCTGTCCAGAGATCTCCCAAGCTGCTACTCTCCCATCGTCCCATCTCCAGGCCATGGCCCTGATTTATCTTTTGGATGATCGGTGATGTGGATCCACACTGCACCTGAAAGGAGTCTGCCTCAGAGGGCCCCGTGATCACCTGTTAGCCTCTCGGTCAGCTACAATAAAGAACACCAAAAACAACGTATGAGTTTAGTGTTATCAGCTACTCGCCCTCTCCTGAGTGTGCCTGAGTCCTTGAGGCTCCAGCTTCATCCAGAGTCCAAAGCTGTGGCTGTTATTAGGAGTGGCACCTGGGTTAGAAAAAGGCAAAGTTACATGGCCTTGCTGTAAGTACAGCAGATGAGCTTGTGCGGTGTAAGACCTGTGAATACCTCTGCTACACTTGTGAAAAGCCTTGGGGGGCCCTCAAATAAACCCCCTCAACAATAACTCCTAACCAGATACCAGCTCACCCTCCCTCTCCTAGTTACAATCCTCAATCTCAAACATCATCTTTGACACTAGGCAGATCCCTCTTGTGACATGATGAATCTGCTAAAAAAAGTGTTGTACTCAACATGACCTGGAATATCTGGAAGCTGTACTCCTCCTAAAAAGGAATGAAAAACTAAACAAGAACAAAACCAGAAATTATAAATGTGCTTTACCACCCCTAAGCACAAAACCCAAATTCATGAACTTAAACACACCCTGCATTTAATGGTGTTTTCAGCACAGTACCTTTAAAGCCTCTAAAACCTTAGATGCCCAAAAGCACCTGCTGAAAACAAGCTGAGATAAATTACAAGAGCCACTTCACTGAAATGAGAGGAGAGCTTTTACCCCAACACATCCCAGAGAGAAAGTGAAGCCCCTTAACAAAGGCTGGGATTAATATACCCCTGATGGTGCCCGCCTCTCGTTCCCATGACGCCCGGGAAAAGGGAGGGGGCAAGTCCCACCGGGTATAAAAGCCCCCAGAGCAGCTGCAGCTGTTTGGCTCCTCTGACTCAAATTCAAGGGGGGGAAAGGGTTTGTTATAGAAGAAAGCTCATCAGAAAAATAACAGCGCTTTCTTTTTTGCTACAACTACTTGGAGCAGAAGAACAGAAAATAGGTAAGAAATAAAACTTTGTGTCTAGGTAGCATAGCTAGATAAATTGGGTAATTTGCTGTTAACTTACATAATTTTTCCTTGGTGGTTACTATGTAGTACTTCACATGTGACTAAGTAGAGTGGAGAAAAATACTAATGATATGAATAGTCTAAGTCTCCTCGGGACCTCTAATTAGGGCTATCTACGTTATAAACAAAAATAAGAAAAAAAAAAATCTCCTGGGCAACGTAAAGGCTAAGTACGTGCCAACCTCACTCTCCTCTGAGATATCTGGTCCAAAGACATAGAAAGAATTGCCCAGAAATAAATATTTAAATCCTAGAAATGCTAAAAAAGACAGATCTTCCTTCAAGTGAACCCCTAAAAATGAGAAAACAGGGCAATTACCCCCACTGAAACTGAAAAAATGGCAAATTAACTGCTTCTGCCCTTTAATTTAATCTCCAAAAGTATTGTGAAAAGAAGGGTTCTCCTCAATTTAAATCACTCCAGCGATGAAAAAAGATAAATTTTTCCCCCAATCAAACCCTTAACAAGGAGTGACAGCTGGAGAGGGTTTGCAGGATGTGCTTGGGACTTATAAAGCAGCCTAACGTTGCGGTGGTGGCAGCTTGGGTCTGGGAGGTATCCTGCCAAATGCAGAATTTCCGGCGTGCAGCAAGCCACTCTGGGCCACAGGCCCCTGAACACCAGTGCCGGCTCTTTCTCCAGGTAAGCAAAACTCAGCGGGCTAGGTTCCTGATGGCAGATTTTAGGAGGTGCTTGGCACTGTCAAAGCAGCTCGAATTGGCACTGGAACCAGCTTGGGTCTGGGAGGCATATTTCGCAACGTAGAGGGGCTATGTGGACTAATGGGTCCAGGATTCATCGCAGTTCCCACTAACAGCTGCTGGGGGAATTTGACAGTTCAGATGTGTCTTTGTCTCTCTCTCCCTCTCTTACTCTGTATTTCTAGTGGCTCAGCTGTCAGCCACCTAAGACATTAACGTCTTACAACTTTTACAGTATGAAGCTTCACAAATACACAGCTTCACATGTGCAGACACTACATGGTTACACATACAGGCCCTGCAGTGCTCGGCGGTGGTCTGCTTAGGATTATGTTTAGGGAAATTCTTCCTCACCCGGAGAGAGAGAGAGGAGATTCCAACAGTCCTCCCCGGCAAGAATGATATGGTTTTCCCCTGAAATTTGTCACTTCTCAGACTTTGTCCCTGCACTCACCCCCCCCACCTCCTTCCGCCTTCCCGGTCAAATGGGCACTCCTCGGAACGCAGTGCTGCCGGAGCTCATCTCCCCTGCGGTGACCGACGGCCTCGTGGACGACGACGCCACACGCACCGGGAAGACTGCGGGCCTCGTTTGCCGCCCGGCACGTGGCTGGGACGGCGTGATAAGACGGGGCAGGCACTCCTGCCGAGCCGATCACCAAGAGACCGGCGGGCGGGGGAGCTGGGACGGCATCCGCGCCCCGCCCGCCGCGCGCGCCCCGCCCGCCGCGCGCCCGTCGCTGCGGCAGCGCGCCCCGCCCCCGTCGCTAGGGAAGTGAGGTCACGCAGTATGGTGGCTGGGGGCCGGAGGGGCTGAGGCGCCGGTCGTGTCGGGAATCCGTGTCCATCTTGCTCGGGAGCTGCGGCGACGGGCTTGACTGTCTCGCTAGTGTCGAGCGGCGAGACCAAAGCCGCGATGGCATCCGAAACCGTAGGACTGTGAGGCATCAGAACGAGAGCCAGCAGGCCGGGCAGAGCAACGGAACCGGGTCGCTGACGAGCCGAGCTGCCGCCATGGAGCTGAGGGTTGGGAACCGGTACCGGCTGGGCCGGAAGATCGGGAGTGGCTCCTTCGGGGATATCTACCTGGGTAAGGAGGATGGCTCGCTGGGGATTTCGCTGGCCGTTTTCTGGCTGTGTGGAGAACATCGAGGGCCTAGCCAGGTCGGGCAAGTACTTGGGCTAGGGACACAGCAGCAGTAATTTAATATTTCGTTGACATCATGTCCTAATTTGGATAGTGCGGAAATCGGGAATTCTGGTTTACTCGGCTGCCTCTTCTCGTTGTTGTCTAGTGACCTTGGGCACCGTTCGAGTCTGTAAAATGGGCATAAGGGTAAAAATCGCCTCATCTCAAAGCAAGGAAGAAAAAAACCCAAAATCACATACACCCTAAAAACCCCACAACCCATCGCATTCGGAAAAACGTTTTGGAAAGGAAACATTCCGCGGTTAAATAACGCTGCAGTGGACTAGGAGAAATTGTTGTCAGAAAGATGTTTCCTTCTCCTATGAGGCCTAAAAAAATTACACAAATACAAGTGATTAGGTTGCAGTAAAAAAAAAAAACTTTAAATCCTTCAGATAATCCTCGTAGTTTGGCTAATCTGTTGCTGACCATCACTATTCGTGACCGCTGTGCAATTGTAAAATATAAAGGACTGGAATTGTCTTTGCCAGTCCATTATTATAGTCCTCTAACATAGCCTGCTGCTACTGTTTATGACAAGCACAGGTAGTGGGTGCAAAACATTTTGAAAGCAGGTATTTTTAAAATACTCCGCATATTCCGCAAACTCTCAAGCCATGTGAAGTGGATTAAATCCAAAGAAATATGAGCATTATGTCCTGTCTGATAGACACAAGTATTCTGCTTTTGAAAAATGTGTTAACCTAGAAAAGCAAATCAGGGAAGGGGGAACTTGCAAGGGTTAAGTTTCATTGACTGCATATTTGTGGAAGATAAAAATAATGTCACTTGCTAGCTTATGTGGTACGCTTGCAGTGCATGCAGTATGAGAGGTGGGGGTTGTTTTTCTGTACATCTTGCAGTGCACAGCTGGTATTCGAACATAATTCATTACCTAAAGCTGCTTGTTTACAGCAAATGAAATACTGGTTATCCATAAGACAGATCATATGCCTGATAAAAAATATGCATTTTTAACTGAAGGCATGTGATGGTCTAGAGTCAGAGAATGTGATTCTTCCTCTCTGCAGTGCATGTAGAGAAGATTGAAGATGTGACCATAGAAGATTGTGGTAAAACTAGTGCAAAAATCCTTATTAGCTTCCACTGGGATTTTGGGGGACAATTAAGACAGCAGTTAAAATCTGAAAAGTCTTAAATTATTTGAAAAATTTAAACTTGACTACTGCTTAGATAAATCAGATTGTATTACAGTATGAATATCAAGTGAAATAAACGTTTATGTGTGACTTTTATCTCTATGGATGCAACTTACACCAGTGAAGTTGCACAGAAAGTAATAGTTCCCTGTATGCTAGCGTATATATTAATGCCATACTGAATTCTATGCAATAAATCCTCTGGGTTTTACATTTTTTTTATTTCTAAATAATTGTTATGGATTTAGTCTCAGGGCTTACTGCAAATGTCATGCCATTTACATGAAGCATGGCTCAGGCATGGAACTAGCCTGGAAGTACCTTAATGGAAGATCCTGGTGGCATTTATTTTTCCAGGGAGAATTACTGTCTCTCAAGAAGTGAAGCCTTGTGGTCAGTTTTTTAAAAAATCCATTTAGTGCTCTGTTGTTCAGACTGTACAGTAGACACAAGTGTCTTAAAATAATTTCTAAAGTTATTTCAGAAGTCAAGATTTATTTTTAAGTAGACATGCTTTCTGATAGGCCTCAGTGAATTTTTAGATTATTTCAGTGTACGTTCCCAGCTCCGTTTTATGCTTTGAAGATGAAGATTTGACTATTTTTGCCTGTTTCCAGTCCCCAGGTTTTGTCTTAAATGCAGCTACGAGGGTGTTGAAGAGTGTCAGAGTAGAGGGGAACCTCTAGTTAGGCTTTTGAAAGTGGGGATCAGATTGAACTATAGGTGATGTACTTCACATAATCCTGAACCATGAGGTAAAGCAGAAAAGGGCCAAATTCCTAAAGTAGAGAGACTTGGAGATAATGTCCGTGAAGTGTCACACATTTCCTTTTGCTCTTTCCTTTTTTTCTTATAGTTTGTAAGTTGCTTGGCTGTGAGAGTGTGTATTTTCTTGACTGTTTCTATTTAAGAATGTCAGTTTCTCCCTACATACTTTGAAAGTGAACAGGTAAGCATTTTTTGATTCTTAAAACAAGAATTTAATGAGATTTAAAGAAAGCTTTTGCAGACTGCGTATTCTTTAGTCTAGATAAGCTGCCTTCCAGCCAAGTAAAATGAGGTGTCAGGGTACTTAACCGGACTAAGTTGAGATCTAAGGAAATTGTAGCCTCTATTTCCAAGACATAAGAGGAGGTGATTTGAATTCTTAGTACTTCTTCCATTGGCGGGTCAATGTGCCATGTTCATAAAGATTAATTCTGACCATTTTTGCCACAAACTGGAAGTGGAAAGACATCCCTGAGAGGATGCACCTGGTTTAGTTTTGTTCTTTTTCTGGGGGTTTTTTGTTTGGGTGGTTTGGTTTTTTTTTTCCAATGGGAGAGCAGCAAATTTGGATTCTCATTATACAATAGTTTTCTCTTGTAATCCTAGTCTGTTGGAGAGCGTCTGTAAAGTTTAAGAAGAATTTTTAGGTAATCTTGGCTGAAAGTACTTAAATCTCTGGATGTTTACCATTGAGGAGTAGTTTGTTGATGCTCATTTTGTTTCAGTCTTGGCAAAGGAAACGCATCTTAAAAATATTTTCACCAATGTTTTAATTCTTCTGGTTTTAGGAACTGATATTGCTGCCGGAGAGGAGGTTGCAATAAAGTTGGAATGTGTGAAAACCAAACATCCTCAGCTCCACATCGAGAGTAAAATCTACAAAATGATGCAGGGTGGAGGCAAGCAAACTATTTTCCTTCTTCAAAGATTTTACTGCTTTTACACCTTTGATCTGTCTGCCACCTGACAGTTAATGTTTCGGATCTCTTTTGAGAAATAAGGAGAAGGTGGGAAAGGCAGCAGGGTAGATAAAGAGCAGCATTTTAGTTCTGCAAGGGTTGTAGAGGAGCAATTCTAAATCCATGGCTATCACGCTTCATGATAACCAGTAAGATCCTCCAGAGTTTCTCATGGTTCCCAAAATATTAAAGTGGGAGGACCTTGTGCAATGTGAAACAAAGTTTCGTCCCAGAACAGTGATTTATTTCTGATTCTCATGGATCAGTGAAAGATGGTAACCACTACTTTGGACCATTTCAGCTGACTTGCTTATTATTGTAGCACAATTCTAAACTTTTAAAAATTATGTTAATTTTTGTTGTATGTGTTAGTATTATTTTTTCTGTGTTAAAAATATTTCCTTGCTGGGAGAGCTCAAAGACAAAATGGCACTAGTAGTGGAGAATTGGAGTGCAGCAACTTCATAGCTACTGTGTGTTGCTTTGCTACAGTAACTTACTCATATATTTTGGAATTCTGGAAACGTAACATTCCTGTGCAGTTCTGGGACATAAACTCCGTGTAGTTTAGTTTTGTGTTTGTTTCACAGTCCCTTGAATTCTTCCTAAATGAGGATGTGCTTTGCATAAAGAGTACATTCCATGCTGTATCTCAAGTACATGCCAAGTAGGGTAATAAGACCTCTAGAAATTGATAATAATGTGTATTTGCTTTTAGTTACTTTTTAATTCCCGCCTCATTCGGTAGCCACCTGTGTGTAACCGAAATAGCCTTCATAGAATATCATGCTTCCTGTAAATTCAGCGAATTACGGCATTTCACACCAAAATGCATAGACTTAACTCTGAGTAAGGCATTTGAAAATCTGAGTAAGACTACCTACATGCAGGTTTATTTAAAAATATTTGAGCATTTCTACATTTTTTTTGTGAAATAAGGTTCCTGATTTCCTCCATAAATTTGGGCTAATTGTCATGCTGTAAAACTGAATGAATAATGCATCTCATGAACAATGCTACTTTGGTGGAGATTCACCAAACAGCAAATACCATGAAACTGAAGGAAAGACAAGAATATGAAGGAAGGGCAGAAATTCATTGCAAATTTTGATGAAGGAGACAGATATTTCATGGCGCTTTTGTAGGCTTTAAAACTAAGTTAATTCCTAAGGCTTTCCTAGACTATAGTGTCTAGTGGTTTGTCAGGGTTTTATTTTCAGACTCCTGATTTCTGCCTTATTGCATCTTAGAGACTACATGAATATCACTCTTGGTAAAATGCTTAGGGTTCAAATCCAACGAAGATGCTCAATGCTTTAAAGTTACAAGATAAGTATGAAGACTAGAAGGTTTCTGGGGAAAAGAAAAAAGGCTATTTTTAGACCTCTGTTGCTATAATTTTGTGTTGATTATGCTGGAAGTTGTCCCACATTTAATTTGGAATGTCTGAACATAAAATATTAAACTTTGCTGTAAATGGAAACATTCATGGTAATGACACTCAGAATTAATATTAAGAGCCTTGAAGATTTGTGTGCATGAATTATATAAATCAAATTGTTATACTGAATAAATGATTTATTTTTTCCTAGTGGGTATTCCCACAATTAAGTGGTGTGGAGCTGAAGGGGACTACAATGTTATGGTGATGGAGTTGTTGGGACCGAGTCTTGAAGATCTCTTCAATTTTTGTTCAAGGAAATTTAGTCTCAAGACAGTCCTATTACTTGCTGACCAAATGGTAGGAAATGACTTTGTTACCTTTATAGTGAAATATGTTGGGATATTGAATTTTTTTTATCATATACATTTTATTTCTAAAATTTAGAGCGGAATTGGCTGTATTAATAGAGAAAAAAATCAAAAGTAGCTCTGTTTTTGTAAATCCAAACTATCCCATGAAAAGTGATTACCAATTCTTCTTTAAAAACTGGAACTGCACTGTTTGGAAACCGGGTGTTGCACTGCTCAAAGACTAAGAAATTTCCCCAAGAAAGTTTTTGGAAGCAGATTGTCCTGGTTTTGTAAAATACACACAGGCAAACAGCTGGAAAGAAGGTTTGTCTGTTGTCTTCTAGATTATGTTCTCTTTAATTCCCTTATATTTTACAATAGAAAGGGGAGTTGCCTCTTTCATTATTGAGACACCATTTCTAGTGGTTTTGTCAGAAAAAGATGTGTGCTTAGTCTCTCAACAATGATTTTTTTTTTTGTGGTTCTATATTTAGATTAGTCGAATTGAATATATTCACTCTAAGAACTTCATCCACCGAGATGTGAAGCCTGATAACTTCTTAATGGGCCTGGGGAAGAAAGGCAATCTTGTCTACATAATAGACTTTGGTCTAGCAAAGAAGTATCGAGATGCTCGAACTCATCAACATATTCCATATCGTGAAAATAAAAACTTAACGGGAACTGCCCGTTATGCATCCATCAACACTCATCTTGGAATTGGTGAGCTGGGGAAAGCAATAATAGAAACTTCAAGAGTGTCGATGAATGTAATTTTAGTGCAAGTGGATGTTGCTTTGTGGAGGCATAGGAGACAGTCCCTATTTTTGATACTAAGAGTACAGCATGCGTGGCCTTGTATATCTTTATTAAGTGGTATTCAGTCTATATCAGTCTGTTCGGTCTGAGTTTGTAATGCTTGGGAATTAGCACTTTTTTTTAATAACTGCAAGGATAAAAGGCTTTTCTTTTACTGAATGAGTTTGTCATGGGCATAGTAACACTCAGCTGTCTCTTGTTTTTGTAAGGGTTTTTATAACAATCTTGTTGCACAGACTTTTGTTTTGCCAGTAGAAAATGAAACCTAATGAGTTCACTTTTTTATGCTGTTGTAGAGCAATCTCGCAGAGATGACTTGGAGTCCTTGGGCTATGTACTGATGTATTTTAACCTGGGCTCCCTCCCCTGGCAGGGACTGAAAGCAGCAACAAAGAGACAGAAATACGAACGTATCAGTGAAAAGAAAATGTCTACACCCATTGAGGTTTTGTGTAAAGGATATCCTTGTAAGTTACTCTTCTGTGACACTAGGACTATGTGTTCATGTTTTAGTGGTACATCTCCTTTCCTTATGTTAAATTCTACTGCTCTTTTTCACCATCTGTTTCTCTCCTTCTCCTCTTCCCCTTCCTTATCTCCCCATGATTTTACCACATGTATGGTAAAAATACTATGCCGAAGACAGATCTTTTGTGTTCATAGAGCATTTCTAGGGGTTCCATGTCTCAACTGTTCAAGTGCCCTCAAGAGGAAGGGTAGCATGGTACCCTAATTTGTGCTGTATTTTTTGTGCGCCTGTTGGCTGGATAATTTGCAACAGACAAATAGCATTTTAACAAACTGCCTTTTTCTCTATCTGTGTGGGTACTGTTTCTTGGATTGTGTAGTCAGATGCATCTCTGCTCTACTGCAGTTGTTTTGCTTGGGAATTACCGTCCCAGGTTCATCTGGTTTTGCCTGCTGATGGATTAGAATTTGTGAGAAGTGTATGAATCACTGCTGTATCCTAGCATCATGCCTCAGAGCAGTTCTGTTTCTCAGTTTGTTATTTACACCTAAACAATAATAAGCCATTTTTGAGTATTGTAAAATGATACTTCAATTTGTTTTAAAATGTAGTAACACTAGCTGTGATCAGAGACTATTTTGATTTCACAAAGAGTTCTGTCTCTTCACCTTCTTGTTACAAGAACTATAGTTTTTGTTTGGGTTGTGTGAAAATGCATCATTTTTTATGTGTTTCAAATGTTGCTTCATACATGTTCCTTTACATTCAGAAATTACATGTTTTCTCTGGGGTTTACAGGCAGGGAAGGCTAATCAGATTCTCTTGTGCCGTTAGTTAGAATTTCTTTCTTAATATAAATTACTCTGTTATTTCATTTGGGAAGACCTAAAGTCAAAAGCTAGTATTTCGATACTGCTGATTTTCTCTGGTGCACTGAATTCACTACAGTATTCTTTTTTTTTTCCTTTGTAATATTTTGCTTGCCATTTAAAAACAAGTGTTCAGACTATTGTAAATTAAAAATGTGGCGTGACTTACCTGGGAGATAAAGTTTTTGTGTGTTTTGTGACACAGCAGACATGAATCTCTGTGTCTTAACAAAGAAATGCTGTTCCATGTCCCACAATAAATTGTGTTCAGTAAGTTCCAAGCAAAGTTTTAAACCTTTTCTCCCCCACCAGCTGTTGGTTAAAGAACTGTGTTATTGGGTCCTCTGTGCTGTCGAAAAAATGAGATCTCTGCCTGCTCTGTGATAGAAAAAAAATTTCTTTTTCAGGATTGACATGATAGTGTTTCCTTTAGTGGATTTCTAGTATTAGATCATTATTCTTTTTCTTATGTTAAGAAGATTCCCTGCTTTTCAGGTTTGGGGTGGTTTGGGTATTTTTGACTTAGATTTACAAAAAGCCAATGTGAAGCTGTTGATAAAAAACAGGTTTCCTTTAATTACAGCTGAATTTGCCACATACTTGAATTTCTGCCGTTCTTTGCGTTTTGATGACAAGCCGGACTATTCCTATTTAAGGCAATTATTCAGAAACCTTTTTCATCGGCAAGGATTCTCCTATGACTATGTATTTGACTGGAACATGCTGAAATTTGTGAGTAGCTCACATAGCTTTCTAAAACTTTGAATTGTTAATTGTTCTGGTTGGGTTCTGTTACTGCATTGTTAGTTTTGAGTACCTTAACTAATACTGTAAGGTTGTCTTCCATATTTCCTCTTAGTAACTCTACTGTATAGACAGAAAGATCAGGAAATGAGGAGAAAGGCCGGAGATATGGGATCCATGCTATAAGGCTTGGATGACAGCTAAATTACAGTTACAAGGCTTTTAATGTGGAAGGCTTCTTAGATCCTTTAGGGCACTCACCAGGCTAGGTTGTGGAATTACTACTTTCTCCCACCTTGATCTTTAACATAGGTCATTTGCTACATTTGAGGAGGTGTCCAGCTGCCATAACAGTACACGTGTACATTAACATTTTGAAGACTATCCGAGCAGCTGTATGAACAAAACTTACGGCAGTTCTCAAGAAATTTTACCAAAGCAGCCGGTGCCTTCTCAAACTTCGGTTCACACATTGTCCAGTTCTTCTTTTTCAGTACTTTTATAAACAAATAGTTGTAAGCTCAATAATCCCCGAAGTTGTTCACTACTCTTGATCCGTAGGGTGCGAGCAGAGCAGCTGAAGATGCTGAGCGTGAAAGGCGGGAACGAGAGGAAAGATTAAGACATACACGAAATCCAGCTGTACGTGGATTACCCTCCACTGCTTCTGGCAGGATAAGAGGAACGCAAGATGTAGCTCCTCCTACTCCCCTTACCCCAACTTCACATGCTGGTGAGTCAGCAAGTAGCTGGGTAAGTGCTTCTTGTAGACTACTCTAATTGGCAGTTTGTGTCTGGGCAGAGTTAGGCCTTTTGGTTTGGTTTTTTCTCCCTTGATTTTTAGTAGATTGAAAGTATTTACATACGCTCATTGCCTGGCAATTGATACTTGTATTTCTATGAAATGTCAAACAACAGCCTTGATTCCTCATTTGGTTATGTGGAATTTTTATGTGCAAACAGCAAGAGTGTAATTTTTCCAGTGACTGTGTTAACGTGGCATTTCTCATTATGAGAATCTAATACTGTTCTTCTCACAGCCAACACCTCTCCTCGGCCAGTATCCGGTATGGAACGAGAAAGGAAAGTGAGTATGAGATTGCATCGTGGTGCCCCAGTCAATATCTCCTCATCTGATTTAACAGGCCGACAAGATACCTCTCGCATGTCAACTTCGCAGGTAAAAAAAAAATAAATCTGTGTATTGGAAAAAATGAGGGCGATTTGATAAAGTTAATTTGCCAAAATAACTTACCAGGTAATTTATGTAATTTCATACTGTTTTTGCAGGTGATGTTCATTCATGTAAATGCCTGACATTTAGCCTGAATGATGTGGGTGTAAAGAAATTTTTATTTTTACCTTGACAGCAATGAGAGGATGCAAAATTCTAGAGGTGCAGCATTTTAACCTACTATTATGGGATTTAGCTTCCTGACTCATTGAGTTTCTTATACCTATTATCAGTGAAGAAGCGGAGTAAGAGACAGTAGTGAATCTTGTTTCCAAATCAGCAGAGCAGACAATATTGGTGCAGAAAAGGCAAGAAGCATTTGGTGAAGAATAGAAGGTGCAGTAGTGAAGAAAGTTGTAGTGCAGTGCTCTTAATTCAGAGCCCATAAGAGGCCACATACATGGATGCTGAATATGTTGCAGAAGGCTCATTTGAAGAGAATGGCAGGAGGATAAATAATAATGATTCATAGTCAGCACTGAAATCATCCTTGCTGCTCACAGTGACTTAGCAAAGAAATTGTTTCTTTTTAGGGCTAACAGTGTGAAATGTGTTTCTAACTCTGTGCTGTAGCTAAAACATTCCTTCCTCAGCATATTGACAGTCTTGTCCTAAACAGTGTGTGGCTTGGCTTTGTACAATTTACTTTCAGTCTTAGTTATAAAATGGAGATCAGCCAATCTGTAGACATTCTGCAACATTTCTGGGAAAGCAGTATGTTAGGGGGACTATTGCAGTGACCTAGGGGTTTTTCCATCATGCCTCACTACTGTGAGGGAGCTCCAAGTGCATAATTTTTGCCAGGGACTTGTTCCTTGTTGACAGAGCACATTGACAAAAAATTAACTTGGTTCCTTTTAGCTTCATCATTTAATTGGGAGAGTTAATTACTTTTGGATAGTACATGTTCTTACGTATGAAATCTTACTGCTTGAAAGAAGAGTTTTTTAGATGGGGGCCAGGTGGATATGGATATTCAGACTGGACATCCCAATCTAATGAAGACAGAGTGAAGTGGGTTGGAGAAACAATTCCATTGTGATAAAAGCAAAGTGGCATTTGGGGTGGCGGGGAGTTTAAGCTGAATGAGTTGTTTCACCATGTAGCTGCACAGATACTTGTGCTTGCACAAGGGATGAACAGGAACAGAAATGACTGGGCAAGAATAGGGTGTAGGTGAGGTTTTCTGTACTGGCTTTGGTACAAGTTTCACCATCTTATACTGTTCACTGAACTGCTATTCTTGCCACCAGAAATTCTCATGTTTAAGTATTTTTAAGTAGTTTGAAAACAAAGGGGAGAATTGTGCATAGTTATGGATCTTGTAATAAATACCTGTTAGAAGAATGTAAAGAAGGTGCAGCCAGACTGTTTGCAGCAATATTCAGTGAATGGACACTGGAGAGTGGGCACAAATTGAAATACAGGAAATTCTGTTTAGACATACGGGGAAACTTTTTTTTGCTGTGAAGGTGGGCAAGGAATGTAACAGGTTGCCCAAAGAGGTGGAGTCTCCCTTTTCCAAATTACTTGGAGCCCAACTGGACATTGTCCTGAGTGGCTTGCTCTAGTTGCCTGTACTTTGGGCAGTGGGATTGGGCTACGTAATTTCCAGGGGTCCTTTTTGACCTTGGATATTATGTGAGGCTGTGATGCAGACTTCTCCCTGAACATTTACTTTAATATAAAGATGGTTTTGTGGCAAAATGTATATGCCAGGTCTTTGGCGTTCTGAGCAAATCTCAGATGCTTTGTCTCTGTTAACAGTCAGATAAATGAGTTATTGCAGTAACAGACAGAAATGCAGCAATGCCCCTTGACCGTTTTAGGTGCAACTACATCTTTAATGTTTTTGCTACGTTTGTGATGTGTCGCTCATTGTGCAGGTGACGCTATTGTAAACATTTCAAGATACGAGTAATACAGTCGGGCTTGTAGATCCATTTTGGTTCTGCCTGGCCTGTAGAATGTGAACATTGTGAGGGCAGTGGGCAGTTTTCTGAGTGGTCTTTGGGCTGTTTTCTGAGTGGTCTTTAAACATCCAGATGTGTAATTTGTGATATGGGCCAATAGTACCGTCTGGCTTAATGGCACATTCCGTACATGCTCTTTTTAACACTCTGCTCCAAGTACAGGACCGCTTGGTTGACTTCTTTACAGTCTCAAAAGCAGCCTAGTCAGGATCTTCTCTTGAGTTTGTTAGAACTAATAATTCATTGACTGCTGTATTAATTTAGTTCTTAAGACAGTGAACCAGTGCTGGTATTTACTCATGGTGACCAAATAACAGTGTGTAACTGTAGTATAATTTGAACAGATTCCCATGGGCCTGTTGCAATTGGAGGGAAAGAGATTTGCAGGGGAAATGAGTTGGATTAGAAGGGACCTTAAACATAACCTCATTCCAATCCCCCTGCCACAGGCAGAGAACCTTCCAGTAGGCCAGGTTACTCCGAATCCCATTCAGCCGGGCCTTGAACATTTCCTGAGATGGGGAGTCCACAAGCTATCTAGGCAACCTGGTCTAATGCCTCACTGCCCTTACAGTAAAGAATTTCTTCCTAATAAATAAATTACCCTCCTTCAGGTTAAGGCCGTTCACCCTTGTCCTGTCACTATTTACATGCCATGAGAGTAGCCCCTCTTCAGCCTTCTTGTAAGCCCCCTTTGGGTACTGCAAGGCGACTCTCAGTTCTCCCCAAAGTCTTCTCTTCTCCAGACTAAACAGCCCCAACTCTCTCAGCCTGTCTTCATAGGAGAGGTGCTCCAGCACTGTCGTCAACTTAGTGGCTCTCCTCTGGACTCATTCTAACATTGTCAGCATTGTTCTTGTGTTGGGAGCCCCAGAACTGGACACAGTACTCCACGTGGGTCTCACAAGAGCAGAATAGAGGGCAAAAATCCCCTCTTTCAAGTTGCTGGTCACTTTTCTTTTGATGCAGCCCAGGACACGGTTGGCTTTCTGGGCTGCAGGTGCACATGGCTGAGTCATGTTGAGCTTCTAATCCATGAAGATGCCCAAGTCTTTGTCCCCAGAGCTAATTTCGATCCAGCCATTCTTCACCCAGCCTGTACTTATGCTTGAGGCTGACCTGACCCACATGCTGGACCTTGCAGTTGACCTTGTTGAACTGCACACAGCTCCCAGAGGCCCACTTCTCAAGCTTGTTAAGGTCTCTTTGGATGGCATCCTTTTCTGTACAGCAGGTTGACTGCACCACACAGCTTGTTGTTGTCAGCAAATTTGCTGGGGGTACACTTGTTTCCGCTGTCCATGTTGCTGACAAAGATTTTGAACAGCACCAGTCCCAATATTGAGGGACAAACACCACTCATCACTGTTTTCCACTTGGACATCGAACTCACTGACCACAATTCTTTGAGTGCAACCATCCAGCCAATTCCTTATCCACCAAGTGATCTGTGTGTCAAATCTGCGTCTCTCCAGTTTAGAGACAGGGATATTGCCTCCTTATTCTCCCATGTGCTTTAACATAATTTCCAGGAAGATCTGTTATGTGACTTTGCCAGGCACTGAGGTGAGACTGGCCTGTAGTTCCCTGTGTCATATTTCCCTTTATAAAACTGGGGGTTATGGTTTCCCCTTTCCAGTCAGAGGGAACTACGCTGGACTGCCATGACATTTCAGATATGATGGATAGTGGTGTAGCCATTTACTCAGCCTGATCCCTCAGAACCCGTGGATGGACGTGTGTTATCAGGTCCCACAGACTCGTGCACTTTCAGGTTCTTTAAACAGTCCCAAACGCAGTCATCTTCCACAGTGGATGGTTTTCATTTTCCCAATCCCTGCCTTCATCTTCTGCAACTTGGGTGGCGTGGCTGAAACACTTTACTTAGACTTTAGCTTATAACACTACTGCTTGAGCTTGCTAGAGAAAATTCGCTTTTCATTTTCCCAGTTGTCACTCTCTTGCAGGCAGGATGGTGCAAGTTGTAGGTGTTGATAGCTTATGCTCTTTACATTTTTCATAATAGTAGCTCTTCTGTAATCAGAATTTATCCTTAGATGTTAGCTAGGTCAACAGTTATAGCCATGAGTTTTCCATTATCTGTATACCTTGTTCTTAGGAAAACCTAAAGTATTTGAGACATCATTTACTTTGTGCCTTGGTTTGGTAAGGCGACAGCGCATCTGTAATCTCCACCTCTATTTATCTAAAGGAAAGGCTGCTGCTTGTTAAATTCTGGACAATGAAATGTACAGATGTTACTCAGACAAGGAAAGCTACTAGCCTCCAAGTAGAGTTCTTAAAGATGACTACTCCACGTGTTTATCTTTCTTTTTTCCAAACAGAATTCTGATCAAATCAGACTGAAACTGAAAAACTAAGGCTGTGAATGCAGATAATAGGAACTGGAGTTCTCTTAGGAAAACTAGGCATTCTCAGAGAAATTTAATGCTCGTGGAAAAATGGTAATTGGTAAGCATAGGAAAATAGATGTCGTTCCCGGCATCCGAGATAGTGTCTGCATAGCACCTAAGTCATTCTCCTTAAAAAAGACATGCAGTTTCTAATACTAAGTAACAAGCATTTATTGGAGTAACAACTGCTGTGTCTTACAAAGTGGTTCGTGAAACTTAAGTGTTTCTAATGAAATTATGTAAATTATATGCCACATGTTATTCAGTACTTTTCTGGATTATATGAAGTGAATGCAACAGCAAAAAACCTGCAAGTTGTGAGTTCACAGTGATAAACATCAGTGGGAGCTGAGCGGTCGAGCGCAGTCTATTCAAATGTGTATTCCTGGAGTACTGCAAATTCTGGTTAGGATGAAGAAGTGCAGGCTGTTTTCCTGTATGGGGGAGCTGTATCTGTGGTAAGTAATGACTGAGGAGGCAGATGTAACGTTGGAGAAGTTAGCGTGGTTTCCGTAATGAAAAGGCACAATTTCCTCCTATGTATGATACGGTAGTGAAAGAAGTGGAGATGTTTTGTGTCATTAGTGAGATGGATTGGGAGAACAGATTGTACAGTGTAAGAGTTTCAAATCTACTTCTTTGTTTGTACTAAAAGCTAAGAAAATGTCTTGGGTGAGTTGGTGTGGTGTTTGAGACAAAATGATTTTAACAGGAATTAATGTTTAAGGAGAAAATATGTGAAGAACCTATCGCATAAAATTAAAACCACTCACAAGTAAAGAAAGGCAAAATAGAGGTCTTAGTGAAAGTAGTTACCTACTGAAACAACTTCTAAAATAAGTAGATCATCTCTCCTCTCTGCCTTTGCATCGATACTCGATTCATTTCTAAGTGGTGTGCTCAAGTTTAAAGCAAACCTAAATTACAGCTCTGTGTGCAGTGTGTTTGACAGAAAATCATACCAACTGTTAAAAGATCCATCTGCTCCTGAACTCTGAGTGAATTGTTCCCTAAGTCTCCTTTACACAAAGTTTTTAAACATGAAGAGGTGTAATAAAGGAGGTAGTAAATGAGGTAATGAGTATTCTAGTAAAAACTGCTTTGAATCAGTTCTGCTGGTCCACATGTACAGACTGCATCCTGAAAGCATGATCATCTCAAGAGTCTAGTTATGGGTGAGTAGTCTTCATTTCCTTTAACAAAAGGTTCAGTCTGACTGCTCGTGGTTACACTGTAAGTTGTTTAATATTTTTTTCTCGAATGTAACATGTTCAGCACCCAACAGTCAAAGCTGTGGTAAATTCCAATTGGTAATAGAGATATTCTCTGTAGTTGAAAGGAAAGATTGAAGTGCTGCACAAAGAAATATTTGATTATTTCTCTTTGATGGAAGAAGGTTTTAGAAGACTATAGCCAACACTGGCATTGAATAACTTAAGTGTTGTGCCATACTTCCAGTGCTTCTTCATTTTCCATTTCTGCATCCACGAATCTTTCTCCACCTATCCATCTTAATAGGCATCATATTCTGCGTTGTTCTTCTGACCCTGTCAGCTTCCTTTAAAGATTAATGATTTGTTTCTTTTACGTGCCTCTTAATATGATGGAAATGTCTTACAGAAGTCTGAAATCAGAGCTTCTCAAAAGATAGAGTTGCAAGTTCAGGTTGGGATTTTTATTAAGACATCTTTATATATTGGGGCAGTGGAACTGTTAAAAATTGCTGTCTTTTCCCCTACCTCAGAATAGCATTCCTTTCGAACACCATGGCAAGTAGCTGCTCGTCTCCTTTCGTTGGAAGGCAGCACTGGGTGAGTGCTTCTCATTAGACACCAAAACTTTGTATGGGATGGGGAAAAAACTCTTCGGAAACATCCAACTTTGCTTCTTCTACTCATGTGATCTCATATTGTATCTGTGCCTTCTGGTCAGATGCTTGATGAAGCACTGATTTTTCTCTAACTTAAAAGCAAACGTCTTTCCAAAAGCTGAGTTATTACTGCTGTTCTACTTGGACTCTTAAGCAGAGTTGACAATAATAGTGACTTTAAAGGTCCCTAAAATTGTTCAAGTATCAACAATAAAGTAAAATAACCAAGTCAAAATTTTAGCTGTATGAGAATTACATGTCTTTCCAAGGATATTGATGCAGCAGTATATCATCCATTAAAACCCAGATCTGCTTCAGAATCATAAAAGCAAAATACCTGTATGAAGACTCAATTGACAGTATTGCTCAAATGAGGCTCTGTCTTGTCTTTTCATTAATGGAATGTTCTACTACAGCCATGTCCATTTTTCACTGTTATATATTCTTCTCCATGCCTTATGAACTCTCATTTTAAAAATACTCAGATCTGTTCAGATCTGTATTTAAAAGAAACATTCACATACTAACAGGAATAGTTGACCATGAGCATCTCAGAGGTAGGCAGACTTGAATTTAGATATTACAAAGTCTTTTCCACTGTTCAGTGCAGTAGAAGTCCCTGCCTTTCTGTGTGCAGCTTTTGGCTTTTTAGTCTGTTCTGCTTTTGGCAATAACAGGTTTCATATGAGAAATAACAGCTTTCAGTTGGAATCTGAACCTTAGTGGTTGAGGGATACTTTTCTTAAGTATTTCAAGAGCTTCTTTGATTTGCTACATATTAAAAAAAAGCTGTGAGATTTTTCTGTTCCTTAATAAATTCTGTTGTATAACTCTTGTCTGCTGTCTCACTTTCTCTATAAAGCCTAAACTTGCATTAATCCTGTATCTCTAGTTGGTGAAGAATCCTGCTATTTCTCTTCTGTTTTCTCCTTCTGCTTTGTGTGCTTGGCTGACTCTGCACAACCTGCTTCGTGAACAGTGTATAGCATTAAAAAGATCCAACTGCTTAACACTTTAAAGACCAGTTATCAGATCTTAGTAAAAAAAACAGATATTACAAAAAATGCAAAAAAATAAACCTAAAGCTTTGCATTGAAAAGCCTGTTTGAAGGAAACATGCACATTCTGGTCTGGTATGTGGCTGCATTGATTGGCCTATACTTTATGCCTTCGTATTTGTAGTTGTTCACAACTGAAACACGTACTGAATACAGATCCAGCTACTTAGATGTTTCTCGCTTCTTAAATTGCGGAGACGTATGGTTGTTTTTCACTTTCATGGTGAAAGTGGTAAGAGATAATGCTACACTTACTTCAGTAGGTCAAGCTATGGAAATACAAGAAGTATCTTTTAACACAGTGTCCCATGGACAGAGAAAAGCTATTGAAAACAATGAATTTCTTTTTTACCTTCTTAATATTTTTTTAATTAAATATCCATTGAGTCTATTACTGTGCATTCATAGTGTTTTGATCTGGTTGGTTCTTTCTTCTGCACATGTTTATGCTCTAATTTTCTTCAAAACATCCCCTCTGACTGGAAAGGTGAATTTTCCATGTTAACTTCTAATAAAAGAGAAAAATTATAGGGAACTTTGTGTAGCTACAGGTGGATGTGAAACATTATATTGCTCATTGAATTTTAAATTCACACACTTAAATTTTGGCAATTGATAGTTTAGAAGTACGTTGCGAGACACTTGTATGTTAACTGGAAGGATATGTGCTGATGTTGTCTTGTTTTTTGGCTTTGGTAGATTCCTGCTCGGGTTACTACCAGTGTTCTCCAGTCTGCTGTGCACCGGTGAAAATTATTTTGTCATGGAGGGCAGATAATGCATGGCTGATCTCCCATGTTGCCAATGGCTTTACTAGCAAATATACCCTAAACTAGAGCGGAAATTGGAGTTCTCCATGTGACCTAAAAAGCTCTTGGAGGAACATGCAGAGACTCCAGCAGCTGCCATTACAGGACGCTTTTGCCAGAAACCCAATGACCTTAAGAGACCCCTGTGGTAACAGGGCTGGAAAAGAAAGATGGTTTACAGAGTTCACCGCCTGTTACTGGATGGCCATTTCAGTTTTCCCTCCACAGGCGGCAGACTTTACTCCCTTTTTATTATTCTACTGTAACTATAAATCTTTTACTTGGTTTAAGAAAGTTTTTTGTATCATTTTGCTAAAATTATTGGCTTACTTCTCTGTAAAAAACTCTTGCTTTTGTCTGATTTAAAAATGTAGAGTATAAACAAACCTGAACTAAAGATAATGACTTGAAATTTCTTGTTTAAAAGATTAGTCTGCCAGGGAACATGTAAATGAATCAAAACCATCTGCTGTTATTTAAATTGTTTACTTTTACGTATTGTCCCATTCTGAGTCAGTTTTTTCATGAAGTTTTTAAAACTGTTAGAAGTTTATTTTACTGTTTGCTGTCTTCATTCACACTGGACATTTAACTTTCTGTGTAGCACAAATGAATTTTTTAATACTCATTGTGTTTCATAGAGGAGGATAACTAAATACCCTGCAGGAGAGTCTTAAGTATAGTAGAGATTGTAATGATGAATTTCTTTTTTTGTAAAGAATGTTAAGAACAAGTAAAAGACTGACATTTGAGGGATTTAGAATTAGAAAGCTTGTTCTGTATCTCTGCTTAGTTTGGGTGAATGGATACTTTCAAACATTGTTTTTACTCAGAAAATTTTGTTTCCTCTTCGCTGAGGCTGGTTAGCTTGGAGACTATTACAAGTGCAAAATAGACATTGCTGCTGAATCTTCAGTGAATTTGCATGTTTCATTCAGTATCCACATGTTTAAAAATAAATACATTGATTTAGGCCTTCTGTTACATGCCAAGACTCAAAAAAGGCATTCTTATACCAAAAAAAATCCTAAATAACACCCCCACAAACATAGTAACCTATTCTTGCCATAAAATCCTGATAATTTTTGCAATTCAGATGCATATCATATTTAATTCTTAAGTATATTTAACCTGAGAATGCCCAGAGTAATTATCTAGGCATGAATGACTCAACATGCTCAGGTTGTTGCAGGTATTGTTGGCTCCTGTTGGTTATGAAATATGGGAAATTCTTCATACTGTCTGTTACTGTAAATGGTCTCGTAAAAGTACGTGTTCTGTCCTTATGGTACTTGGAACAGTACCAGAACTCTTTATGACTGAAATTAGGGGAAGTTCTGTGCTGGAAGGTATGTACAGAGATTTTGTTTGAACAGTTAGGTATTTTGAGAAGTGGAGACAATTTTTAAAGGTATATTGGTCTTCAGATTTTTATGAAGAGTAGTTTTTATTTTTGGGTGTTTACAAATTCTTTTTTGCCCCTCTCAAAAGTCCCTGTACCAAGAATTATCATTCTTCTTTGGATGCTTTCATAACATTAGCTATTTGCTTGTGTGTACTCTGGGTCACACTGGGGAAATGTGTGTTTGGGGAGAGTATAGTGGAAAAGGTCAAGAATTTGATTGATTGGTAAGTTTGCATAAGAGAATTATTTCCTCAGTTACTATAAACTTTGGTATTTTAGGCATGTGCACTACCATTTGAGCAGTTTTACACTTCACTGTGCTTTCCTTGTAAATATCTGTGGTTAATAGTGTAATGTTTGAGGGACTGAAAAAAGCAGCCTTTTTATATCCTATGTATCTGGACCATTAGATTGCTGTACTATACTTAAAAGTTGACTGCAGATTTCTAGAATTGTACTCACTTGTGGGCAGTTTTTGTCCTCATAATAGTTAAATTCCATCATGCAGAAAATAGTTACACTGTCTATATAAACCTATGTATAAACCAGTATCTCAAAGCACTTCATTTGTACTACCACTGTATTTGTGTACTTTAACAGTTGTGTAAATACATTCATAATAACTTCTGTTCTTCTTGGTGTAACTTACTGACTTGAATGAATGAATGAATCCTTACCATTTACCTGATGCAACTCTTTTCTTTTTTCTCTTTTCTCTTTTTTTTTTCCTTCTCTTTTCTCATTTCTCTCTTCTTTTTTCTTTTTTTCAAGGGATTTCTGTACCTACAAAGAATATTGTCAGTTGCAAACATTTGAAGATACTGTCTTGGTAGCAAAACTTTCAGTGCAAGAGTTTGGTAGTTATGATCCTGGGGTATACAGGAAGAAAGAGAAAGCATTAATTACTTTGCTCACAGAAAGCATGCCTTTTTGCCAGTTTAAAGGTAAATGTTTTTGTTTGGATACTTCTTTTTTTCCAGAAGTTTTTAATTTTGTACAAATGCTTTTGCGTATCAAGTAATGCAGGGTATTGATAAGAGAGTACAGTAGGGGAATCGAGATTGGATCAGTTATGGGAGCTAAGATAAAGGCAAGAAAAATAGTGAGCTGTACTCACAGTGGTGCCCTGTATAATAAAATTCCAGATTTTGCTATGTGATTCTCAAAAGTCTATTATAACCTGAGGGTAGACGCACCTTCAGGAACCCCCCCATGTTTTCTTATTATCAGACCTTTAAAAGTTGGAAGGATATTTCAATTTCTTCTCATGGTTTTCGCTTAAAATTGTGTATATGCTCTTATATGGAAAATACCACCTGTGCTGCTGTTCTACATAATCTTGAGTGGTTACAGAGTCCTTGAGTTTTTTGTGGTACAAGTACTTAAAGAAAAAAAAAGAATATCCTCTGCAAAAATAAATCCTGTGCTTTAAGAGAGATATTAAGAGAAAACATTTGAGTCCATATATTCCATGTTAACTTCATGAAAATATTCAAACTACTCCTTGGAGAAAGGCATGTTGATCAAGTCATCGTTTCCAGTAGGAAAAAATGTCATAAGCATAACTACTTGTCTTTGTTTCCTCATGTCCCAGACCCTTGAGTATAGCATTGGCTAGAGCAGCATACATGTTGATTTCAAGAATATTTAGTTTCTCTTTTAAAATAATTAAATAAAAAGGTGTTTATTTTGTTCTTTGACTTTTGCTTTACAAGAGCTGCACTTTGTGTACAAAATACCAAATTAAAACAAACAATGCTACTGGTTTTTTAATAGTGCTGGGCCATCTGATCAGAAATCAAAATTTAAGCTTTGGGATTGTGAGCAAGTGTAATCCATCATGAACTTAATCCTAAGCAGCTTCTAAAATTCACTGGATGAGTTAGGTTAATAATAAAAAGGTTTTACTGTGAAAGAATGCAGTATTTTGTTATTAAAAACAGTAAGTTTCCCTCTGATTCATTCAAGTGACAGTTACTGATTTTTACATGCATATGTATAGATTTTAGTGACTGTCTGAACCTGAATTGGTATAGGCTATGTGTATTGTTCAATACTTTTGTGTGAGAAGAGTACTCAGAGGCCTGGTCTTCAGTAAGAATGTGTTTCACAGCCAAATCATACCAACTTTTTCAGCAGATATTTGCACAGTATTAACACTTTACAACTTCTTAGATGTTGGTGGGTTTTTTCCTTGCTTAATATTATTAAGACTAGTATGGTTTGGTTCTTCTGTCAAAACCGTTACATGCTGCAGGCAGAGGGATAGTAGAAAATGAGAGGAGAACTGTACATACAGAATCTACAAAAATATGCCTAAAAATGTTTTTTTGTTAATCACATTTTGGGCAATTCTTGATTCAAAATGCTCAAGGCATAGGTCTGAGATATATATGTATGCCTGATGGACAAAGAAGAATGTGAAAAAGTGGAAAAAGGGAAAAATGTTGCAGATCATCTTAAATTATTAAGCCCTAGTCTACAGTGTCTTTACCGTGACCATTCCAGGATGTTTGGGGTGGGATGTGGAACAAGAATTCATTTGGTACATTATACACTAAGAAGAAAATACTTAGTCCTGAGCCCTACAAGAAAAAAAAAAGTTGTTCAGTTACAGTCCTCAGCTTGGTTGGGACCTGCAAGCCTTACAGGCACAAAGGCAGGACACAGCTTCTGGTATTTCCCTTAATCCTTAAGGAAAGGATAAACCAGGGTAATTTGAGGTCATGCACAGGTCTTTTTTCTTAGATGACCCCAAACAACAGATGTTTCTCTGCTCTCACGGCCAAAAAAAGTGTATTTTGTTTGTCTGACACATTATCAATGGATCTTAAGGCACGTTTTTCAACAAGACTCAGAAGATCTTTTGCTGTTTAAGAGTTTTAAATACTAAAATCTGGATATACTTTTTCATTGGGTTCATAGTTTTATTGTGAAAGGTTTTAAACTGTTGAAAGAGTAGTAAATGAAAAGTCAGAAGAGCAAAAGCTATCCTTTCTTAATGCTCTGAAGTATTCATCTGGGAGTAGTGAGGAAGGCTGCCAGCTGAAATATTGCTGACATGATGAAGCAAATACGGAGATCAGTCAAGGAACTAACAGTGTCTATCTAGAGGTAAGTAGCTTTTTACTCTATATCTTAATTTGCCATACATTCTCAGACAAATACAGGACTGCTGATCTCACTGACTGTGTCACTAGCAAAATGCTTTTAAGAGCATAAGCATTTTAACTGGCGCAAAAATGAGCTCTATTTCAGAAGCATTGAGAAAGCTGCTAAAACAATCCATTCCAAAGCTGTTGCTTCTCATTCGCGGTGCCTCTGCTGTTGTCAAGGTTGTTTACTCTTCCAGAAGTAGACGAGTACTTTCTTCAACAGGTCCAGCAGCAGGGAACAGCAGCTGTGCAAATCAGATCAAGCCCATTTTCCCCTACAGTGAATGGCCCTACTTCTTTCTTTCAGACTCGAACAGAGCCAGAGGCAAAGATAAATTCTGGTTTTCTGTCACAAGAGTGGGCTGACTGCATGCTAGTAAGTTCTGTCATTTTAGTCCACTGAGTAATATTAATTCCTGCAGCAGTATATGGCTTGGGTTGCAAAGCATTTGATTACACCTTAAGTCTTGCCAATTTAATTAATGTAGCATAAAAAAGTAATCATGTATCTATTCAAATACTAAGGGGGGGGATGTGTTTATGTAAACTAGACCTGTGACCTTTTCAGTGTAAATATACAGAGAAACTTTTTAAAGTGAGCTTTGAAAGTTTTCTCAAAGATCTCTTGACAGACGTACTTAGAATTAAGCACAAGTATGTATCTTCAGATCCCAAAAGATAGGTCTTGCTACACTGAATTACTTACACTCCTTGTAATTTTGATTCACCTGGATGTAGCCTTGAGATTATACCCTGAGGAGCCAGTCCTAGCTGAGGTACCATAGGAGCCAAAAACCCACAACATAAATGTATGCCTTTTCTTAGGAGCTTTCAAGTTCTAAAGAGCATCACTTGACAGTAAAGACAGCTTGCCAACATGTCAGTGTTCAAAATATTTTGAGCTTTGTAAGTCATGACAGTTCATAAAACTTTACCTGTAAACAAAACCTGGAGCACTATTCAGAGGAGAACATTAATATTTTTTACACAGCACAGCACAAAATTAATTGCTGTTATTTTAAATTAGATGATGCTTTAAAATAGTCTTCAGGATCATTTACAGCAGAAGCACATATCCATTTTGGAATTGGCCAAACTATGAGTCATGGCAAAAGCAGTCCCCTTGCCCACATTAAATTCTGGCTGCTTGTCAGCTAAGTGTCAGCTCTTCTCTATAAACTCGCTTGTCCCTGTGTAGCTGTTTAATAGGCATGTGCAAATGAAACCCAATGTCCATATTGGGCTGTTAATTTTTTCTGAGCTTATTTTCTCAAACCCACAGTTTTTGACAATCAGATATTTATTTATTCGCTACATTTGCAACAGTTAACTAGAAAAGCATAAAAAAAATTACTAAGTATAAATATACACATTACATTAAAGTGCATTAACAACAAACAAAATGTCATCTCGCACAAAATTAATTGCTTCCCATAATCCTAATTCCCATAATCCTATAGACGAGTGTGGCAAAGAGACACAGACACACTACACAAGTCAATACTTACATGCTGTAACATGTAAGAGTTTGCATTCTGAAATTCTTCCTTTTATAATTGTCTACCAAACTAAACATTTTCTTTGGGATGTACCAATGGTGCATATATGAATTTTGCTTTTTCATTTTGAAGATTGGTTGCTTGATCAGGGGAATGTTCTAATTTATTTTTAAAGAATGATTCTACATTGCCTAATACCCGTTTGTGTAGATGGAGTTTAATATTAGCACAAAATCTCTCCAGTCCTTTACACCATACCTTCATACCATCCATCTCAAGGCTTAACTTTAGAGAACTGGCTTATCTTGAAACAGATAGCTGCATCACTTTAAGACTTCTAGTTCTGCTGAGGTCTTCTAGGCTCCAAATGGGTACAAAATATTTAATTTAGAATTTTCAAAAAAGCAAACTGATCTTTGTATAGGAGGAAGAAAATAATTTTAACTCTGCTCATTGTCTAATAAATGGGCAAACTGTCTGTAATCCACTCCTGCGGGTATTTTGCATGTTTACATATATATTTTTATTCATTCATATATATATATATATATATATATGTATGTATGTATGTACGTACGTATATACATACATATGTATATATGTATGTGCAAACACATGTATTCTTTTTTTATATAGTCTGTGTATTACTGGCATTACAAATTTCATCTCCTTGCATCAGGCCCTTACTTTCCTAAGACCCATTACATAATCAATCATACAATACTTTAACAATAAATCCTATTGTACACAATTTATAGAATGTGTGAAGATCCAAAATGCTTTAAAAATTTTGCTAGCCTGCAGGGTAAAAGACTATTCACTACTTTCAGAGAAAGAATCTTGGAAAACTGTTTTGGTTTTTTGATTGTTTACTTTCCAGACTTCTTAGATATATTCATGATCTGTGTGTCAAAAGAAATTATATATGTTTCAATAGCGCATGATGTAGGAGTAAACTATAATCTTCGGATGCTTCACAATTTGGTTGCATAATTACCTACATTCCCTTCCTTTTCCTTTTCCCTTTTTTCAAATCACACAATTTTAATCAGGTGAAGGTTGAACGAAGGTTCATCTGGGTAGATGTTGCATGGAACTGTTCTGCCTGTGACCCTGAGCAATCAATGTCTCCTTAGCAATGCTTTATGGCTTCGATGTATACATCCTCAAAATACATGGATGAGCACATCTCGCAGACTGCTCTTAAGGGCATCTCGGTGGTATTGAGATTAAAGAAATACAGTAGCAAAGTACCTGGAAGAATTTTAAATCAATTCCTTGCTTTTAAATATACAAAATACTTTTTTAAAAAATATTTATCAATCTCTTTAAATATTTACAATAAGCAGAGTTAAATTAAAAAGGAGCCTGGCTGGACAGTGCTGGGAACCTAAGGACTAGATGCTTGTGGGGTTTAGTTTTCGTTGGTTTTGATTTTTTAACATACTGGGGTGGAAGGAGAGAGATCTATAAAACAGGAGATGTATTGACAGGGCCGCAAAGGGTTATTGGAACAGTTGGGTACATGCTTCAGCACAGTCTAGTATAGTGGCCAGCAGGTGTTCAGCCTGGGGATCTGGCATGGAGGTTTCCTTCCCATCGATTTAACGAATCTCTTTCCAAGAAGATAAAGGCAGCTGAACAGAAAGAGGACTGGAGGGCTAGCACACGCTTCAGTGTTACCTTGAGTGGAACAGAATGGGAGCAAGGAGCTTAACTGGCTCTAGAACTCTGAACTACTCTCAAGCCTGCCACTTTGGATGTTGCTAAGAGAGCTACATTAGGAGTTTCTCACCTTTGTATTGATGCTTCTTGCAATTAATTAAAATGATAAAAGATTTTACACTGCTAATAAGTTTTTTTAAACTGCTTAGTGAATTAAATTCTAACCCTTTTTTTCCTCACAGTCAATAAAGGAGTCCTTTGATTTGACCACTGTCATTCAGTAAGCATCTCCTGCTGTCATAAATACTGCAAGCCATTGGTAGGCCTGTGCTGAAAACAGCACAAGAGCATTGGCAGTCCCAGTCAGAGTCATTGGTCTTTGAGTGGAAGAAAATAACTTGTATTGGCAAATGAGGCCTTTCTGTGAACACCAGTTTTACTTACAAGATTATTTTGAACCGTGTCTCCTTGTCTTCCTAACTTCTTTTTCTGTCTCAAATCACATAAAATTACAACATAAAACTTTTTCCAGCTTAACTGTAAAAGTATTATGTATGGAAAATGAAACATAGGCTGGAAAGTCAGTATGATAAGCACAAATGACATTCTGTTGCATGTAAAGCAGTCTAGACAATTTGCAGAATAACCATTTCGTTCTGTGATAACTGCATAGCATTATCTAGCAAAGAAATCCAGTGATCAAAGCACACAGTAAGACAAAAATGACTATCTGAGAATCTGAATTCACCTTTGGAAAGGTTTTTAGTTTCTGCTTTTTGAAACAACAGGGAACTCCAATCTGAAAGCTGTATCAAGCTTTCATGTATCATCTGAAGCAGCCTCCAAGGATATAATAAATTACTCTGTGGATTCTGTTTTTCTCTTGCCTTCTGGAGCTATCAGTGTTGTGTTTCAAGTACCAATTTATTCTTTAGCAAACTGGAGCTGAGTTCAGTAAGTAAGCTGTTACAACTGGGAAATACCATTCACTACAATTGCTGCCACTAAATTAATAAGACTTTAAAATAATGCACTACATAAGATGTAAAACCAGTTTATTCTATGTAGCATCCATTTCTTTTAAAAGTTATATTTCTAACGTTCCGATTTCTGTGCAAGGTTGTCCTAACAATGCAAAACCATTTTGAAGAAACTTCAATGGAAGCTGCTGGTATCATTCATTAGAGAATGGTTCATGGTTTTGGCACTTTGTTTCCGGTAAAAATTTTAAGTGGATACTGAGTTTTAAGGGATTAGGGTCTTTCAATTTTCAGTTATTAAGCAGAACAATTTTGGCACCTGAAAGCCAATATTCCTTTGCTACTACTAAGAAAATTGAATCTGTTACATTTAGTCTGTTTTGAAGATTGTTACTGCAGTTACAAAGCCTATTCAGTTTTTTATAAGCAGATTTGAGAGATGAGATGCAGTAGCATTTTATATTTTAAAAAGTTACATTTCTTGAGTGGTTTCGGGTGGGAAAAAAAAATACAATGCCTTTCTTTTGCCTTCCTTTTCTATTCAGTACCATGCCATCATAAAAATGATGAACGGTTCTATCATGTTTCCTCAAACAGCAAGAATGGCACTTTGAACTTCCATAGATTAAGCTGGGGGGTAGGGAAGTGGGATAAATGGGGTAGAAAAAAACCCTCAAAACTAAACATGTTAAAACCTTCCCGTCATGCTAACATTGCATTTTATGGATGACTAACATGTTTCAAAGTAGTTCAGTCTCTTCCCTAAGTTAACCCACTCTGTAAGTCATCTGGAAACTTGCACCATCATTTCTTTTGTATGCAAAATGGACACTTTTTCAGAATATTCTACTGATCATCTTGTCCATGTTACTTGTAATATTTTTCAGTGCTCTAGGGAAATTTTACTGAAAACAGTGTATGGAATTGTGGACTAATTTTGTTTCCTCAAGGTCTGTCAGGATCCATTATGCTTTTTTTTTTGTTTTTTAGTACTATTTCAGAATACCACTTGTGTGATCTGCTGAGGACACTGTCTGTAATGTGCCTTTCCAAAAACAGGATTTCCAGATTATAATTGCAAAGGTTACAGGTTTAGGCAGAAATGCATTTACATAAATCAAAGTTACAGATATTATCAAAATTAAATTAGGGCTGAGCCAATTAATCTAAAAAAAAAAAAATCTAAAAAGGTAAGAAATTCTAAAACCTAATGGAGACCTTTAAGTTCCTGAGATTTTTATCCATCTCAAACTCTTTTCCCTTCACAGAGAACACAGGGAAAATATATTTAGCCACACAACACAGCAATTTCATCAATATTGTCTGAAAACATACATATAATTCTACTTTTCTGAAAATATGCTTTTCCCATATCTTCCAAGTGAGCAGTTTCTGGTGATGCATAGCGAGAGCCTACTTGTGTTCATAAAAGCTTTTTTAGTTTACGTAAAATATATAACCACAATGTTCCACCTTTTACCAATAAAGCTATGTTTCCGATAAGATGTTGTCTAGCTAATCAGCTTCCAAAGAGACCTGATGAGCTGACTAGCCCCAAGTTACTAAAGCAGATGGCCCAGCCCTAAACTATTTCTGTTTCTAAAATAAATAGCGTTGAAAATCTTTCTTTTCTAAATACTTTTCAGTTCCTTGTTACGCTCATACGCATGTTTCTGGGTTAGTTACAACTTCGCCATTTTTTTCAGGCTCATCTTTGAGAAACTGCTCCACTTCAATAGAGTCCACTTTGGCATCTTCAGGAGTTTTGTTTTCACATTTGTTTAATTCCTCTCTTTCTGCTGCTTCTTCTTTTGTATGTGGCTCTTCTGATTTTTTCTTAATGCAGAAGAAATTTCCCAAGGCCAATACAAGGGCTGAGGTGGTAACTTCAATTCCAGCAATAATGAAAACAAACATGTACCTCCCCGTTGCATCCAGGAGTTTTCCTGAAAAAGGCAACATTCCAGGTAATTAACAAAAGTGATTATCTTGCAGTGAATATTTTTCTGATTTTAAAAGCACTCTGACTCTCTGGTCTAGAATCACCATGACTACCTAACCAAATTTTTTGAAATAGGATTAAAACAAGTTTGTAACAAAATATTTCTCAGTTATTTCAGTTCAGTTTAGCAGTCACTGACACTACATGAGATATCAAAACACATAGTCTGCTGCACACAGAGGCATGCAGTTCATCTGAAATAAAACCGGCCTCGCCTTCAGATGCAAAAGATCAAACACATGCTTTGTTTCAGATAAAAATGTGTGCATCCATGGATGGTATCTGTGTCATCTGTATCATGATCTGATCATCATTATCCTCTTGCTCCCAATTTCATTTACCTTTCTACACGGGTAGTGGGCTGCCTGCTTAAAATGAAAATGTTATTCAATAGTCAGTCTGGAGTAACTGACTCACACTGGTAAAGGTAAATTTTTACAGGATTCAGTGGATGTGAAAGAACAGGTGGGAGGATATGAAGGAAGTGCCTCTCAAAACCTGAAGATCGGAGGAAGTGGTGCATAATACTGGTTTTCCCATGAAGGGGGTTCTGTTAAAATAAAAACACTTGTCTGGTATCAACAGTAAACATTCTGTGGCAGTGACCTGGTGGGTTTTGGGAGGGAAAGTGTGTTTCAGTTCAGGGTCTGTAAAATGTATGTTCTTTGATTAGTAATTAATTTGTGTTTTGACTTCAAATTAATGAATTTTACTATTTTGTCACATCCCCTTATTCTTGGGTTGTAAGACGTGCAATAAAAGCACTCCACCTTCCTTAAATCAGTCCGGTTTTATAGGCCTCCTTGTAAGATTTTTTTTTCTTCCTTCAGATGTTTTCTTTCCTCCTCCAAATCTACCGTGGATATAGAGAATGTATCCTAATATTTCCCAAAGAAAATTGACAGGTTTCATATTCTGAATCTCAGTCAGCTATCTACCAATAAGAAGTTCAGTGCGGGGTTTCAGAAAGAAATAGCAGCATCTCGAGATGGCAATTTAACCAATCTTGAAATAGACCCAAGAAGGAAATGGTTTATTCCATCCCTTCTTGGAGTATTTCAGAGTGTAACTGCAGAAAGCCTTTGAAATATGTGCAACACTAGCAAAATCTGCATTTCTTGAGTGACTCGCATCTTTTTCTCAGCTCCCTTATATTTTGTGTAAATGAATGCAATGCACACAATTTTAAATTCTGAGCTAAATAGCATACTTGCCTGCTGATGGTGGACCAATCAGAACAGCCATAGCTTCTGCCAGGAGCACTAAGCCGATAGCACTGGAAAACTTCTGCGTACCAACGATAGCCATGAGAACTTCAAACTGAAGAGCACCTACCATTCCATAAGAAATGCCAAAGAAAATGCAAAAGACCACCAGTCCACCATAATCAACAGACATAGAGCCCATGAGATCTGTAAAACCATTAAAAATCATAGCAAAACTGAAGAGGTAGACACAGCGTGGTCTAACCCATTTAAGACCAGCTACCATTCCACAGATTGGGCGAGCAAAGATATCAATGAATCCCAGAATAGTCAGAAGAAAAGCTGCTTTGGTGTCTTGATACCCTAAATCCTTGGCATAACTCACAACAAACACTGGAGGAACAAAGAGGCCAAGCACCATGATAGACGCTGCTAGTGTATAGATTACAAAACCACTGTCTTTAAACACACTGAAATCCAGAAGTTTTTTCTTCACTTTCTTCTCAGCTGGCTCTTTGGTAGCTTCAGCCTTTTTGGGTGGCTCCAAAGGTCTCATTAGCGCTCCGCATACACAGCAGTTGAGCAGCATCCCACCCAGGATAAGGAATCCTCCTCTCCAACCGTACTCATGCTGTAATATCTGCCCCAACGGTGAGAGAGCACAAAGAAACACTGGACTCCCAGCAGCAGATAGCCCATTGGCTAAGGGCCGGCGTTTGTCAAAGTAACGGTTTAACATGATGAGTGAAGGCTGAAAGTTTAGTGCCAAACCCAAACCTGTAGCAGAGGGTACATAAAAATTAATACTGGCCTACAATATCATTGTTAAAGATATTCTAATTACAGTTTTTCTGACTCATGACTTAAGAGAAAATAGTTTTATTCCAAATGGACAAAAGAATCCTAAGATAACACAAAGTATTTTACCCCCATAGTGTTATTGTACTTTATGATTACACTTTATGCTAATAACAAAAATAAATGACCTTTTAATTCCACGTTTATCTGCCATCTTTATAAAAGCCCAGTTGGGTGATCCTTATGCTTCGGGTATTTTTCACTTAAACAAAACTTCAGCCTAAAGCTAAGACATAAGTGAACTCATTTTCAGCATAGTACTTACCAGTAATCACACCTGCAGTTAGATAGATCTGAACGATGCTTGTGCAGAAGGAAGCTATCACCATCCCCATTGAAGCAAAAAGGCCACCCACCAGCATGACAGGGCGACAACCAAAGCGATTGACACATATGCTACAAAGTGGACCTAGGCAAGAAAGGCAAATTACAGTTGCTACAATAAACCAACTTTTACAACTGATTTTCTGATACCTTGTATTTCTTTGGTAGACTTCAAAGTGCAACGTTCATAGTAGGAATCAATGATCTTAGAGGTCTAAGGTCTTTCCAACTTCAGTGATTCACTTTCCAATTCAGTGATTGTTTTGTACTTTGTCCATAAAGTCAGGCCAATCAGGAAAAATGTCCTTTCCTCTGTAGCCAAATACTTCAATATTTTTTGTCTTCATAGTGCCTTTTGATTTTTCTTTTTCATCATCTTTAGCAACTACTGACTTACAAAGACATAATTTTAAATAAACTGAATGGGCTTAAAAAATCTTCTGATTTATGTGATTATTAGTAATTCTTCCTTGGAATGCCTTATTTGCAAGCAAGTAATGATATGCAGTCATGATATAGACTGTAAATGGCTGTAAGATTTACAAACTTAATTGTATGACACAATACTGTTTCAAAACCAGATAACTACTCACCTGTTCCATAAAGCATGGCCAACAGAATAGAGGAAATCCATGCAGTGTCGCTATATCCAATGCCAAATTCCCGGATAAGTTCTTTAAAGAAGACACTAACTGCCTTAGGAAAGGCATAGGAGAATCCTGTGATGATAAAACAGCCAAAAAGGACAGCCCAGCCCCAGCCTCCATCAGGGGCTTTAACACCTGAGGGACCATCATCAGCTACTACAGCTCCCATGATGAAGAAGCTTGTGTGTTCCCTAAGAAACAAAAAGCAATTAGTATCTCTAAAACTGCACTACCATTTAAACTAAGGCATGGAATTACTTTTAAAAAACAGTCTTGTAAATGCAGTGCAATTTTAACTACTTCTTGTTTAAGTTTTTACAAAGCTTGCAAAAGCACATGAAAATGAGATGCACACAACTGAGTTTTAAATGAATGGCCCTGCACAGCTCTCAAAGTCGGAACTGGATTTCATCCAAAGCACTGCTTCATGAAAAAACTGAAGCCATAACAGCATTTCAGGGGTGTATCTGACTTTCACAAATATGTAATAATTACTGCATTAAAGTCTGCAGGATTTTTTATATAAGATCTTTTTACATGAAGCTCCTGAACTATTCACTTAGGAGACCTGTTGCATCACAAGTGCTCTGTGAAATGGTGGACTAATCATCCAGATTTTTTATTCTCCACTGAGGACAGCTGTACAGCCCTGATACACTGCTATCTTGAAAAGATAGAAAGGTCCCCTTGAGATGATGATGAACTATAATTTTTCACACATCAAGTTCAAATGCAAAACTGCAATGAAAATCCCCAAGAGCCGTTTTTGTGGATGCTAGGAGTTAGTAACTGAAGCAATGCTCAGTTACAACTGCCTGCCTGAAGCAAATATTTCCCTTTGTTGTTACTACATGATCAGTAAGAAAAAGTAATATTTGATGAATCTCAGCTCAAATGTATAAAGAACAGGAATAAGATGTAAAATTGAAGCACTTCAGGGAGTATTGTCACTCACGCTACTTCCAAGTTGTCCAAATATTTCATTTGAAGTGAAGGTTTAAAATATTGGGGGAAGGGTTGGGCAGTTTTCCTCCATGTCCATTACCCGTCTAATAGCAACACAAAGTTAGTAATAATACATGAGCATGCTTTGTTGAAAAATAGCAACTGGCAATCTCTCCAGACTGCTTATACAGTGCTGGGTGGAGACATTCAGTGCCTTACAGCATTCGCCTCTGTGCACAGGCTGGGACTGTCTCCTTCGCTGTGTCTACAGCAAAGTTGTTATAAGGGCAGCCTCTGCAGACCTAACAGGGCTGAACCCCGATAGCAAACTACACCCATGCCATATGAAGCGGCGAGTGGCTTTGAGAAGAAACACCGTTAAGAACTATTTGGCAGCACGCTTGTTCCTTCCAGAAGAGAACTGTCCAAGATTTTCAGGGGGAGAGAAGTCAACTCGGCACGCGCGCAGCGAGCCTGGTGCGGCCGCGGTTCGGAGGAAGAGCCGGCTCCCCCAGCCGCACTCCGACCCTCGGGCAGAGGCTGCCGGAGCCGCCCCGCCCGCGGCCCCGCCTGACCCGCGCGGTGATGCCCCAGCGGGGCGCGCGCGGCCGCCGCACTGAGACGTGCGGGACGTGACTCCCGGGCCGGGGGCGGGCGCTGCCCGCCAGTTGCGCGCGCGGCCCGGGCGGAGCCGGGGCCGCACCCCCGCCCAGCGCTCGCAACCGCCGTTGCCGGAGCCCGGTGCTCCCACAGGAGAGGGAAATATCCTCCTTCCTGGCCGTTCTTGAGCTCTTCCATGCCCAGCAGAGCAAGTCAGCCTGTAAGAGACACATTCTGATGCACCTGCCTCACGGAGCTTACCATCTTTGCCATAAGTGATGAAAGAGGTAGACTTGCTGATGTGAGGGAACCTGGCCTACTTTCCAGCGTTTCATAAAAAAGGTCTACAGGGGAACACACAGTAATATCCATTTACTCCTTACATCACGTCTACTACCACATTTGGCTAAAAATCACCATAAGCCGGCACACCAGGTCTTCAGGCACCATCCTTTCAAGAGTGGTTCACATTTGCACACGCATGCCTCAAAAACAGCTCTCTTAAAGGGAAAGGCTGAGAAAACTTGGATAGTTCATAATGCAGAAGAGGATGCTCTGGGGAAGCCTTATTGCACCTTTCCAGGGTCTGAAGTGGCTACAAGAAGGCTGGAGAGGGACTTGTTACAAAGTCATGCTGTGATTGAACAAGGGGGAATGGCTTCAAACTGACAGTAGGTTTAGATTAGGTGTTAGGAAGAAATTCTTTAGTCTGAGGGTGATGGGGCCCTGGTTGCCCAGAGAAGCTGTGGCTGTCTCATCCCTGGAAGAGTTCCAAGCCTGGTTAGACAGGGTTTGGAGCAATGTGGCCTGATGGAAGGTGTTTGTGCCCACAGCAGCGGGTTGGAATGAGATTAAGGTTTCTTCCAACCCAAACTACTCTATGATTCTACAATCAATGTTATTCATCTGGTTTTGTCCATTGGTTGTTCATGCTAACACATCAAAATAAAAGGACCATTAACCAGAACTAAATGAACCCTGAACCCTCTAAACACAGCAAGAATGTACTTGATCCTGTTGTGGTGTACCTTACTAGGCTGGGACTGCATTCACCTCCTTAAGAGGTGAATAATAAATAATAAGGAAGTAGTGTAGAGGTTCCTTTACAAAATGTATAAATGAGGGGTGCCACCTTTAGAAAAGGCAGGCTTGTGGTTGATCTGCACTGGCAAAATTTTTACTTAGGATTTCGCTACAGTGCTGGTGTGCCATCAAAGCCTGCTAAGATAGAAGGCTACTGCCTAACTATTGCAACAGCTTGTTTTGCTTTCTGCTTTTGCCAGCTCAGCCCTATTTAGAGGCAAAGGATTACATTTAACTGGCTGCAGCTCAGTTTCATATCTCCACAACAGACATAACAGTATTGTCAGTATTTATTCCAGATTCCTTCTATCATGAATGGATTCTTGCTTTGGTAATGTGCAAAACAAAGGTAGCATCTGGGGTTTAATCTTCCTGATATTATCTTCTTGTTGTCATGGAAACTAATATAGTCTCAGGAGGAAATATTAGGTAGCATTGTGGGTGGTGTGATGGTGTGGTTTCTGGGATGATGTATTATAAAAAGGAGCAGCTAGAAAAGGCAAGAATCTATTATTTGTGTTTAGCCACTACTCTTATTGGCAACATAGCTGTACTTCATGGTCAGCAGTATGGGTAGGAAGGACATTTATGAGCATGTACACTGACTTATATAGCTTGAGAACTTCATGTTCTCAAGAAGAATTAATTTCAGGAATTTTCAAGAATAATTAATTTATTCTAACTACAGCTGAAATCTACACAACCTTGACTTTCTATGATACAAATAAGAGATGGTTATCAAAAATAGAACATAAGCTTCCAAGTAGGGAACCCAGTTCAGCCTAGACTTCAGTCTGGAGCCACACCCAGGTGAGATTTGTATAACTACAAAATAAGGAAGATGGTATAAGCTGAGTAATGTAGACATTCTCCTTCAGTTTTTCTTATCTGTGAACAAAGAAAATAATTTCTCTCTTCAAAGGGTGTTGGGGGTATGAATATCTTGAAAAGCACAGGCTGCTTAATGTTGTGTTAATAGGAATTATGAACCTCCTGTATTTGCCCAAAGGTATTAAAATCTAAGCAGACTAAATAAAATATGCATGTTATTCTTGATTTTAAGTGAGGATTCCTAAGACTAACCAACTCTACTTAAATTTTTCAGGAAATGATTCCTGAAAAAAAGTTTTTATTTAAAATTCTCCAGACCCTTATGATAGACCTCTACATATAGAACAACTACCCTTTGTATTGACATCACTGACATCTGCCTATTCAGCATGACATTAACTCCTTCCTGCTTCTCCAAAGTACAAATGCATAAATCTTTAAATCAGATTTTATTACAACTCAAGTAACTCATAGTAGCCATTTAGATGGGCCACTGGTATAACCCACTAGTGCATTTCCTGTGGCTTACCTGCTTAAATATTAGCCAGTAGAACTATATGTTCATTCCAAAGGCTGCTGCTAACTTCTGTTCCCTACAAAATCATTACCATATTTATCAACCATATTTATTCTGACCTTCTGTCCTCCCTGCAAGGCCCCACAGTGACTGCCACTGTCCCATTTTGGCCTCCTCCATTTCAAATGAGACCATTTTTCCAGATCTGCTGCCTTTCTTAAGGGTTTGCCAGTTTTCCCCATTCTCTCATCTCCCTCTTAGAACTCCTAGGATAATTCTGTGCTGTCTGTCGCTGCAAGTGATGTTCCATATCAGATCTTGACTATTAATCATTCTCCAGCCCCCATTTAGCCTCAACACAGCTGTTCACTGCTGCTGCACAGTGAATAACATTCATCACAAGTTATTAGCAGACCTCACTGACAGTAACTTCACACTGCAATTTTATGTGTAGCAGATAATGATAACCAGTTTAAATTCTATTACCTGGGTAAAGTGCTCTATGGGGAAAGTTGTGACTATTTATTTGCTTGTCCTATTTTGTATCATGAAAAGTTGCAGAATCCCAACTTCACTTAGGAACAACTTACAATTAATTTTCATGCATCATGAAAATTAATTTCAGCCCTGCGGCTGTGATGGCTTTGCAAAATATTGAAGCTTTAGAAAAACATAGATGCTTGACAATTGCTTATAGTGAAGAAGTGTCCTTATATTGTTTAGTATAAATACAAAAAGTGACAGAGATAGATAAAAACTAATTAAGGGTCAAGTCCTGTCACCAGCTGGGCATCTCTGCTTATTTTTGCAGAATATAATGGAACTACCTTTATATATAAAGTGCTCGCATGCCCATGCACTGTATCTCAAGCTAGGTGAGCACATGTAGTTGAATACAGTGAGAAAAGATAATCTGGCTCAGAGGTAATTTTACACTTTGGACAGTGCAGTTTCATAATAGGGTGTCACACCTTGAGATATGTGAATTGCCACCTTCAGTCACAATTTAAAATGCCACCTTTTGATTTCTATAATATACCTTGAGTTATACTTCTGACTGTACCACAGAAGGTGTACTGTACTAATAGATTCTGATTTACATTTTAAAACGGCTGCCACACTGCTTCCTCTGAAATAAACACTGCAAAACCATACATGGCTTTACTCTGTGACATCCTAAATTGAACGGTTTGCCTAAGAGGAGTGCATTTCCACTAGTGCTAACGGTCTGCGCCTGTGAGGAAGCTGAATTACTGAAATTCAACTCCACCTTTTTGTGCTTTTTCTTCTCTCCACAGAATTGCTTAGAAGGCAAACCGCAGACCCCTCCAGGTGGATTGCGAGCAGCATCAAAACAAGGCTCTTTCCCAAGAGATGGAGAGGGGCTGCGGCGGCCGCCGCGCGGGAGGGGGCGTGGGGGGAGAGGGCTTGGGAATACAATGGTGGCGGTCGCGGCATCGCCTCGGCCACGACCGCTCGCGCGGCGCTCCGGGGCGGGCACGTAGCCCGCGCAGCCCTCAGCCGAGACGGCTCCCGAGGAGCGCTTGGGTCGCCGCCGCAGCCACTGCTCACGCAGACCGGGGAGAGGCCGCGCGATTCCGCGCCCGGGTGCCCCACCGTTCTTAGTGTGCTCGCTGAACCGAGTAACGGGGCTCCTGCCTGGGGCTGAGACGATGTCCTTATGAGGGAACAGTCCCTCAGACTGCTCGTCACTCGCTCTGCCGGACCTGAACGGTCACCGCTACGACAAAAAATTCCGAAATTCACCTCCGGGGGCTCTACACTGAAACAGGAGCTGAGCAGTAGCGAAGGGACAGCGGAGGCGAGAGACCCTCGTCCCCCAGTAACGATGTGAGGCCCCGAATGGCGGAAACAAAGCCCGAGCTCGCGGGCGTCCCACGAGCCACCAGTGTGGCACTGTACGTGCCCTCGGGCGGGCGGCACTACGCGCCTAGGCGTGACCCGGCTGCCAGAGGGGAAGCCGGGGGCCACGCTCTCTCGTAGCAGGCGGAGTGGTGCTCGGTGGCCAGCACCGCTCAGCGCCCGGACAGCGCTTTCAGGCTGGTGGCGCTGAGGACGTTGGGCGACCCATACGGCAGCGCGGGTTTCCCGACGAAGAGCTGAGCCCGCGTGGCCCCACGAGCGAGGAGAAACACAGCCAGTGGGAGGACGCCGCGCCGACCCTCGTGGGGTGGTGCCGAGGGGTGCGAGAACAGTCGGCGTCGTGCCCACGTCCCCACCGGCGCCCAGCGTAGCCTCTGGGCAAGGGATGAACCCGTTACTCCTACGCCGCGCTTTGCCCAAAGCTTGGGCGGCGCACGGGCTCATCCGCCGGCCCGAGACCCCCACGCAGAGAAGCGCCCTCGGTCAGGTCGGCGCTCTGGGTTCGGCTCACCCGGCTCCGGACCCCCCACTCCGCGCTCCCCGCGGCGTTCGTCCGCGTGCCCCAGGCAAGGACTCCGTGGCATCACGCACGACGGCTCCGCCTCAGTACCTGAGTCACGTCCCGCGTCTCGGCGCGGGGATGCCCGTGCTGGCGCCGGACCGCAGCCCGCTGTGCCCGTGTGCCCACGCAGAGCCGCACGGCCCGTCTGCTCCCGGGCTGGGGAGCGCTCCCGCGCGGCGGCTCTGGGGCTGCTCGCCCCGCCCTCCACACGGGGCGCGCCCTGGGTCCTATCGCCGCCGCGGCGACTCCCCCCTCCGCTACAGGTTCTTCGGCGCACGGGCCCCGGCTGTGCAGCGCGGCTCCACCGGCGCCGGCTCCGAGCGGGGCCCCGGCGCCTCACAAGGCATCCGCACGAGCTTTGCGCTGCTTGCGTACAGTGCAACGCGGGGCTGGACCCTGCCGGCACGAATGCTGCACTGGCTGTCCGGAGGAAGAGGACCTGAGCAACGGACTTCAACTTATGAATGGATTTCTGCTGTTGAGGTTTGTTCTGTGCTGCCGTTTCTGTTTTCCCGGGAGCGATCACAGTTTCCTCATTGTCTCCTCCCATGAGAATTACTCTTATGAGCTTCCTTGCTTAGTTGTTTTCTTAGAAATTTGAGTGTGATAGTGTGCATTCTGTAGACAACCGTTAGGCTTCCCTCCTCATCCTTTATCAAGGGAGTAAATATTATTCTACTCCCTGCAAATATGATTTCATAATATACTCCTCCTTTTACGTCCGGATGGAATGAGTTTTCTGCATTATTCTCTTGTGACTCAACTGGGATTCCTACAAACGTTTGATTATAAAACTGATGTGCTGATCTATGAAAGTTGTGGTGGGATTTTTAAAGGCACCGAAAGCAGCACTCCTATGGCTACCTGGGGCTTAGGAAATTCAGGAGTAGGTGGCTGCATTCTTCTGTGTGCTTCTAGCACACAATCCAATATATAGGGGAGTGACACCACACCTTAAATCCTGTGTTTGGTTTTTGCTCTCTCACAACAAGACAAACATTGAGGAGCTGGAACATGGCCAGCGAAGGGCAACAGAGCTAGGGAAGGGTCTAGAGCACAAGTCTCATGGACAGTAGCTGAGGGAGCTGGAGAAAAGGAGGCTCAGGGGACCTTATCACTCTCTACAGCTACCTGAAAGGAGATTGTACCAAGGTAGGCATCTGTCTCTTCTCCCAGGTAACAAGTGATAGAACAAGAGGAAATGGCCTCAAGTTGTGCCAGGGGAGCTTTAGATTAGATATTGGAAAAAATCTCTTCTCCAAACAGGCTGCCAAGCATTGGAATGACATGTCCAGGGAAGTGATGGAGTCACCATCCCTGGAGGTTAACAGCTGAACTCAACGATTTTGGGGGAAAAAAAAATTTCTAAATGATTCTATGATTCCTATAACCTATGTGGAGCTACACAGGATTCTAAGTAGGAGAGGACAGGTAGGATACAATATTGTCTTTTGAGAACTATGATATTGCACAGATTAGTAGCTTCCTATGTAAAACCTACTAGCTGAAATCATGTAATACCAAGGCAGGAACTGAAGTTCTTTTAATGACTTAGAAGTTTTTTCTTCTTGCGCATTATGTTTGCATTGGCTACTGGTTCAATTTTGCTGAAGTATAGTACCCATTTGTACATGCTTAAGGATTCATTGCATTAGTGTGTGAAGATGAGCAAGGCCATGTGGTTTATTTTGAGTAGATAACATACAGACAATAAGACTGACACTGCTAATCTTAAAGACTAGTAAAACCAGTTTTTGACTGTCCACTGTTATCTGAATTCAGGCCATTCACTTGCAGACTAGGTGTATTCAGATTTCAACCTCAATCCCCGAAATGACATTGTGTAGACTGTAATCTTTTTTTTCTCACCATTAAAGTTTGTCTGTTTGGGACACTACTGAATCACTGTAAGTTATCAATTACTCATTTAGGGAACTAACATGCATTTAACTATGTGACTAGGGGCTGATTGAAGGTACATTGGAGAAGATGACAGCTAATTTGAAAGGGGGAGCAGGGGTGAGGAAGGGTTGAAAAGATAATTCGGTTGATAGGTTAGGCAATGGCTAATATAAGGGTGTAAAGAATGCCAGCAGTCAGAACGGTGTACGGATTTAGACATTTGCCTATTATGTGCTGATTCTGATGAGGGCTCAGAGGGACCCACTGCACAACATAAATTATGCCGGGACTTGCACAATCATTTTTGCGTTCAGATATAGAAAATAATTTTAAGCCAGGTTTCACCATTGTATTTTAAACCAGAGGTGATTCATATAAGTAAATTAACTAAATCTCTTTAATAATTGCAGTATTCTGTAACTATAATTTGCTAAATGGAACTTGCTTTATTTCAAAAGGCAAATTGTTAGTTCTGATTCTAATTTTCATTAATAGTTACTGGTGAAAATAAACCCCTTCTTTCTTTAACTGGTACAGGGTAGGACACACAATTCTCTTCTGATGACATAAGGAAAATTATATAAGAACTACTGATAATGCTCTATCTTCTCTAAATTAGTGTACTTCAGATATCATTTGGGTGCAGCATTCGAGTTTCTGGAAGGGAAAAGCAGTTTAGATGATCTAGAAAAACAGAAGGCTGACACAACATTACAGGAAGTTTGCCTCATGACTTCCAGACAAGCAAGTCATCTAGTGTGACTAAGGGAAAATCATGCTTTAGGCCTGCATGTTACATCTTCTTCTGTCTCACCTAGACAGTGTAAAGCAGTTTAGTTGATGGATGCAGTTTTTAATAATTAAGTGCCAAGCTTTTTAAAGTTTTTCACATGATGCAGCGGGAGTTCAGAAAGGACGGGAAGTTTGCTCATACCTGTTAACGGCTGTACTCGAAAGGGGCACAGAGTCTCCTTCCTGATCTGCGCTAAGGAGAAATTGATTAATAATAAACGGTTGGATAAACAAAATGTATAGGAAGACAAGTGAACGAGAGAGTGAGATCTGAGAGTATGGCACAAGTACTAGCTGTCTTTTGGGAGAAGGGGGTCTTACTAAACGAGACGGGGGCTCCAAAGGAGCGTGCCCGCGCTCACACGAAGCAGAGAAGAGGCTGCTGCGTGAGAGTAGTGAGGACGGAACGGGGAGAATGCGAGGAGGAGAGAACACGCTGCCGGTTCCTGGAAGCGAATGCAATGCGAGGAACTGAGAAACAGGAGGGGAGGCAGACGGGGGCTGGCACTGCCTCCGTGAGCGAGGGCCGGAGCGGCGGCGGCTGCGGCCCCTCAGCGGCGGCGCCATGGCGACGGGTCCGCCCCCGCAGGGCCCCGCCCGCCGCGGCCCGAGCGGCCTGCAGCCGGGAGCGGAGCCGTGCGGGGGTTCGTGCCGTCCGGACGCCGGTCGCCACTGGGCTTTTCCATCGGAAGACAGCGCGGTCGCACGGCATCCCGTTGTGCCGCAGGTTGTCCTTCGGAGCTCCCGATGCGTCGCCTGCGCATCTCGCGCCCTCTTCTCTCTCTGGGGACCCTCTTTCTTTTCTGTACCCTTCCTACTAAATGCCCTCTCTTGTGCTGTCCCTGAGTCCAAAGCTCCTCTCTACTGCCTACATCTAACGGGTTTATCCTCGACAGTCTGCCTGCCATCTGCTCTTCTGTCTCAGAGCCCTCCATGGAATCCTTCCTTGTGGGCTCTGCTTCCTGCCAGCCAGTTCCCTTGGCAGTGTTGTCTTTTGCCTACACTCGATTGTCTTTTCCTCCCTCTGCGCACTTCAAATTTAGTTAATCTTTTTAACTGTGGTAGCTACCTGATCCATTTGGAACAACTGTAGCTGAAAATGTGATACTAAAACAGCAGATCTTTCAGTGTTGCATGTTATAGGCAAGGAGGCAGTACTGTTCATGAATATCCATAATAGTGACTTTTTAAAAAGTCATCTACTTCTCCTTACCCAAATGAAGAAGATGTTACTTACACTAACACTAGCACGGTTGTGGGATTTGAACATTGCCAACAAGAATCAGAATATGAACAGAAAACACTATTTTAATTAACTTAGGGATAAATGTGAAATCTTGGCCAGCAGAGTTGAAAGACCATCAGATCATTGTGTCCTTTAGCACCGTTTGTTCCTCAGTATACCTGGGAAGACCAAACTCGAATTTTTTTATACTTCTCACATCCAACGATCAGTGATTCATTTTTCGATCCTAGAGAACTGGAGTTGTCTAGATTGTTTGTGAAGAAAAATGTTATTTAAATTATGACATCCTTTAGCATAGAGATATTGCATAGCATTTTCTGATCTGAAAAATCTCTCATTTAAAGACATTAAAGAGACACTATTTGAAAGGCATGCTTGTCCGATTTGTTTTCTGCATCCCTGTGCTTATTCAGAAGGGATTATCTGCAACCAGTGACACAGAATAATACTGTACAGTGAGAGAAGCTATATTTTCCCATATCTCTGGAGAGAGCTGAACAGAAAAGACAATTAATTTTTTTAAGCATCCATGCTGCTTAAAAATGATGGGTTTTTTAATCTACAGAATTTATAATCAGATAAGAGGCAAATATGGAGAATAAACAACAGGAAGAGGTGGATGTGAAGCAAGTAAAGGGTTTTGCATGTAAAAGCACAGGCTCTCTCTGTTGGTTATTTTCTTTTTAACTAAAAGCAGACAAATGGGACACAGCAGCTAATATTGTTAATAAAAGAGAGGGCTGAACTGTTCCTTGATTCATCATACATATCTCAAAGAAAAGGTAAATATGTGTGCAGCTTGCAGGGTGAAGGGAATAAACACTTATTTCTGTTCTGTCCGCACGTAATTCTTGTTTAATGTAATTACTGTCTTCAGAAATAACAGTCTCTTTGGGGTTATTCTCTGCTTAAAATGGTAATTGTTATAAAATGCTGTAAACTGTGCTGGATCCAACTACATTTATAATGTAGAGATGGCTGGCTAAGTTTTAAATAATTTTTTTTAGTTACTGTGGGTGATCTGGTCAAGACTCTGGAATTCATCAAAGATTACTCAATGATTGATGTTAATGTGGTGCATATGCAAATTAATTTAAAGCCAGTTTAGGAGTTTTACATGGAGCATATCCTTTTGGGATTGGAAGGAAGAATTTGAGTCTCTTAAATCCAGCAATTGCCTCTTTGCCAGGCCGAGCTGGATACTGATCACAGTACAGCAGTCATTCTTCTGATCTGCCTTGCCCTTAAGGGTGTGGGGATGAACAAGGGAGGTGCAAAAATGTATGTCTAGACTACACTGAGACAGCACTTCTGATAGACTTGGTTTGTATGCATGAGTGCTGGCTATGGGATTCAGAGTACTTCAGGTGAAGTGTAAATTTAATTTAGCAAAATCTAGCAGAATGTGAAAGTGAATATGCATTTAGCTGTTTGTTACTCTCCAGTTTTAGTTCAGAGTTTTGACTCTGTAGGTATTATATGATCAGTCTTATCTAATCAATTGCAACGGTCATTCAGCTACACAAAAACCCTGTATAGAGTGGAAAGTAAATAGAAGTTTGCAGAACAGCACGATAGTAATATAGGTTTGTTTGGCGGTGTGACAGGCTGCAGCAAACCTGTTAAGTCTTTAAGGGATTAATGCAGAGCTTTAAAGGTTCAGTGTATCATTAGAGAACTTACTGGTCTTGATAGCAGTATCAGCTCCTCAGATTTGATCCTGACGTTACTGGTATTCTTCCACTGAATCGCAGAGAAACTTTTTTGTTGATAGCAATTAAAATTATTGGGAGAGGAGGGGAAAAGATACAGAGCTGCTTCTATTTTCAAATGTATCTAAAAGATCAGATTTCTGCTGGTCAGCCCTTGTTCTGCAAATTTTTTCTTATGTAACAGAAAATTTTGAGTGGAGGAGGAACTCAGTTACACTTAACTGGAGATCTTGCACTACTTTTCAGCAGATCCTCTATATTCTGTATGCAACTAACCTTTGGAAGGATTGTTTTGGGAAATAACATATACCGTTATAATTGGTTTCCACTAACTCATGGGGAAAGATGTTATGATGCCTGTTTCTTTAGGAAATTACAGCATCCTCTATTACTAGTTACATGTTATTGTTCAAAAAATTTTTATATGTGGACCCCTCATGCTTTTTAATGTAAATTTATTTTTGTTAGCTCTAAGAATAGTCATATAGGTCATCTGCATGAGGATTATGTGAACCTGAAACTTCACATGAAGCAAAAGATTCAAGAACTGGAAGACACTGATGACAGAAATTGGTGTAAGAATGTTGGAAAAGCAATTTTGAGTTGCTGCAGTGCCATCTAGAAATATTTTTTTCAGGTTTTTTTTTATTATTAGCATGTTCTGGTTTAACATTGCTATAGTTGTATAAGCTTTTTTTTTTGTCTATTGTTTTATCTCTCTAAAAATTGATTACACTTGTAATTACAGTTTAGAAAATTATGTCTTGCTTGTGTAGTAGCTGTTGCTTTGCTTGTTTGACAGCTAACCCTTGTAAGGAATTGCTTAGAATATGTTTAGTAATGTGAGAGTGCGTAAGATTATTTTATGTGGTAAGCACACTGCTAAATTCGTTAACCTTGAAACTACAGGAAAGGTCAGCATCTAGAAAGCAGAGGTAGTCTTAGGCAAGATGAATAAATGTACACTGTTTATCATACTCCTAATTACAAGGTGCTTCCCCCTCGCTTTTCCTTCTTATATTCCTATATTTCACCACAAAAGGATCATCTTACTAACGGTGAAATTTTATCTTCAACTGTGATACCCTAGGGAGGCATTATACCATCTCTTTCTATATAACAAACTTTAAAGAAAAACAAAACTTTCCTTCTTTGTCTTTGTATAAAAATGTATTTGATATTGGAATTCCTTTTACTAATTTACATATGAATGTGTTTAGTCATTAGAACTAGAACACTTAATTTTTGTCCTGTCAACCAAACCAATATATAATATAAATGGAAGTGGTTTTGTTAAGCAATTGTGTCTTCCACCCAACACCTGCCAATCCAAGTCTCGCTGCCCAAATCCCTTGTTATCTCATTCTCTTGTTTTCAGTTGTATTTTATCAATTTAATTCATCTAAGTAGTTTCTCTCAAACACTTTTTAAAAGACTTTATCAGTTTAGCCACTGGATAGCAGCTCACTGCAACCATTTAGTTTTCTGGAAAATCCATGGCTTCTTTATGAACAGTTTTTCATACACTTATAAAACAAATGTGTTTTGAGGCAAGAATTTCACATTTGTTCGTATCTTTACTGTGGTATCTTTACTGTTGTCTTTAATTTTCATGTTTTGGAGTAATTTACAATGTTATTTCGGGAGAATTTCACAGTAAATGCACATTTCTGTAGTACTGTACTTGAGTTTGAAATGTAAAGTCTTCTAACAACAGGTGATTCCCCGCCAAGAATGACAAACAAACATAAAATATCCACAAAACACCCTTTGTATTTATTCTGCTGAAATCAACAGCTTTGCTCTGTGTATCATAGGTCTAAACAACAACTGTCTCTGGCAGCTGAGCGAGAATGGATTCTGAAACAGAGTAAAATGCAAGCAGAACTTAACTGGCAGCAGCTCTGTGAGAATGCTGAATGTAATTGGTATCAGAAATCAGAGGATCCAACACACAGCCTATCTTCATCAAGAGAGGAGGTGAGAATTTCAAATTAACACTGTTTAAGAATCATCTATTGCATAGAGAGCTATGGAGTTTGTCACCATGGTGTTTCTCAGGGAAATATGAGTTTACCTTTCTTTCAAAAAACCTGTAAAATTTACAATACAGTATTTCTGTATTGTGTACAGCAATTCATCAAATGTATCAGAAATCAGATTAATTTTCATGAACAGAAATCAGATTAATTTTCATGAACAATCTCTAATGGTGGCCTTTTCTCCCTTTCCATGTAAGCAAGTTGGCTTGAGAGATGTTTTTCCTTTGCCATTGTAGCAAAAGAAGAAAGATGTCTCTTAGAGCAGCCCGAGGGCAGAAAGAATTTCAGATCACAGTACCGCTTGAATTCTGTCAAGGGATCAATATTAGTCCTGAAAAGCTCTTGGGTATTTTTGTGTGGAAAAAAACACCTATTTTGTGCAGTCTAAAAACTTCAGCTTCTGAAAAATTAAATACATGTTTATTGTTTAGAGACTATTAGACAGTGGTCTAACAATTCTCAATGCCCAGTTGCGCTGAACTCACAGGTACAGAGGAAACACTTGTTTCTGAAGTTCAGAATGCTGGCATTTACTCTAGTGTTTTATTTTATTATTGTCTTTCCAGAATTATTCATAGGCATCAATAGCTGTAACAAGTGAACACATGAGAGAGATAAATCATCATTTTCCAGTTTACATGAAGAAGATAGGACAATTACGCTAAATTATTTGTCTGTTAGGGCAGTTGTTAACAGAGACAAAAGGAATGTGCTTAAGTCCCTGTGCTATGTTTTAAAGTATCCTTGATTTCCTTCTTTTTCTTTTAACTTCCTTTTTTCTTTCCCTTTCCTTTTCCATTCCTTACCTTTCCTTTTCTTTTATCCCTTTGTCCTTGAGCTACTGACATCCTCTGCCTCCCCTCCATTCCTTCCGTCCCAGGTTCAAGCTGATCTACAGAAAACAGACTACAGGTTGCATGAAGTGAAGAGTGTTCTTTCTGCTTTTACTGTTGAGAGAGAACAGACAATACAAGCATCGTTTAATCACAGTATTTCACCTGAAGGGGAGAAACAGGTTAGACAACACTTAGTGTAGACATGGATGAATTCATTCTAAGATAACAATATTATGGGCCTTGTTTCCACTGAACTTACTGTAGGCAGTTCATCTGTTTCATATGCCTCATTCAAAATATAGGCATATCTATCCTGGAATACACATAGATTAGGTGCCATGGGCCTAATTATGGCTCTCATTCATTACTCACTAGCGAAAGGAGCAAGCTGAATATAGACAGTTGCTCCAAAATGTGACAACATACTGTACGACCGTGGCAGTCAAATGGGGAAAATGAATTTCTGGAACCTCATTCCTGAGGTTCTGTGCAGTTCAGGGTAGATTTTAAAGTTGAAAAGTTAAAATTTTAAGGCAATGTTTCAAAATACTAATATGCCGGCCGTTTAAAATATTTTTATGTCTTGTATTTGAGTATCACTAGCTACTTGTCCTTTCATTGCTACCTCTTAAATTGCTTATACCTTAAAAAGCCATTCAAAGTTGTCATGCTGAAGGATAATGCATTAAGAGTAGAAAACTGCCTTTGGTAAAAGAGCGAAAGCAAAGTGTATGCTGCAGTGCACTCTACTGGGTCTACAGGTGCTCAACAGTGACCAGTTCAGAACATGTTACCAGAGCTTGCAAAGAAAAAGCAGTTTTGGTTTTGGTTGGTTGGGTGGTTGGTTTTTGTTTTTTCCCCGGGAATTTTCTTCCCATTTGTTGTCAGGGAGATGGTGAATGGACAGCGATCCAGAGACAAAAGACGTGGCCTTGGCATACCATTGTAATGGTTCTGGGGGAGTGGGAGAAGCGGTGGGAGGGTACAGACATATTCTGTCAGTCTCTTAGCTGGGGGTGGGTAGTCCTTGCCCTGTAGGGAGCAGAGACGGTCGTGTGGTTTTTCTTCGTCTGGGACCTCTCCTGCGCAGCGGTTTTTCAACACTGCCGTGGAGCTCCGCCTGCCGCCGGAGTCTGTTGCTTGCAAGAGAGAAAGGGCGGCTTCATTGACTGAGACTTCGCGGGCTGCCAGCGCCGACAGAGACCAGCACAGTCCCCACGGGTGCCTGCCTGGGGAAGCCATTCCCTCCGCCCTCCGCCCTCCTCCCGGAACCGCCGCTTGGAGGGCCCCTGAAGCTGGAGCAGCACGTCCGCCGGACCTCTTCTCTGTTCCGTAGTGGGACATCATAAAGCCCAGCCTTCCCAGCGTGTACCGGCTGCCGTTAGCGATGCCGAAGTCATCGCTGGGGGAGTCAGTCCTTCTTCCCTCGCTCTCACCCGAGTCTGCCATCACCAGCGGGGAGGCCCCGATCCCTGCGGCAGAGTCACCGCAGCCTACAGCGCCCCTTGTCGGTTGTCGCCGTAACTACACCAATGGGGAAATGCTTGATGGGCGGGAAAAGGCTGTTAGTGGATTTTCTTGTCCTTGCTCCTGTTGTTCGTTTTGTGCTGTTTTATATATATATAGTCTAGTAAAGAACTGTTATTCTTTTTTCTATATCTTTGCCTGGAAGCCCCGTAATTTCGAATTCATAATAATTCGGTGGGAGGAGGTGATCTTTCCGTTCCAGGGACATTCCCCTCTTTCTTGGGAAATATCTGTCTTTTAAACCAGAACAATGTTATTGTCAACAGATGATCTCCAATTACACTTTCAAGAATTTGGCAAGTCAGAAAGGGGACTACTGTTGAGCCCATAAGTTCCTTAAGGGGAAGGTTTACCTGCACATGGAAGAGAGATAAACCACACCTGCAGAACAACAGTTATAACACAGAGCTCTGGTGCCATGGTCCTCTCCATGTGTACCTCCTCCTATGATGTTCTCAGTACAGCACTTCTTTCCCAGGCAAATCCTCAATAAAAAAACACATTTATTCTCCTTCTATGGTACTTTTCTCCCACATATGTTCATGGGTTGAAAGTATTAGGATCTGTGTGTGTGGTGGTGGTGTGGAGAGAATATGTGTCACTTATTAATGAAGAGTTCTTTTTGTCTTGTACTTTTATTTTCCAGATATTTCAGTATGATGATGAAAGTTCTCTGTATAAATATATCCCTGCTTTGGAAATAAAAAAGCTGCAGGAACAGAATGCCAGCCTTCGGGCTGCTATTGCACAAATGAGGAAAGAAATGGAGAGTCTTGATGAGCAGATGTTGTCTTCTCTTCCTCAAACAGAAGGCAGACAGCTTGCAGAGCAAGGTGAAACTCTTGACAAAGAACTTTAAATTCAGTTAAGGAAGTTTAGGAGTCACAGTCATAACCTATGAAGGCTCCCCAATCCATGAGTGTGTAAAAATTGTTATTTGATTGCACCATACACAAGAACACAGTGGTCTGAGATTCTGTTTACGAAACAATTATTAGTGAAAAGAAACACACACACACACTATAAGTCACTACAAAATTACCACTAGAAAAGCAATCATGTCTGTATTTTGCAAGAGTAAAGCATTTATATGTATATTACAGAATTCCTGATAGCGAAGCCAGTAGGTAGAATCACAGAATGGCTTGGATTGGAAGGGATCTTTTAAGATCTCCTAGTCCAAACCCCCTTGCCATGGTGGTTTACAGTTCCTTTACAGTATATCTACTGAAGTGGTGTACAAAAGGAGGTTCAGGGGGAACTTAATACTATCTACAACTACCTGAAAGGGAGTTGTTGTGAGGTGGGGATCAGTCTCTGTTTCCTAGTAATAAGCAATAGGACAACAGAAATAATCTCAAGTTATACCAGAGGAAATTTAGATTGGATATTTTAAATTAAATATTAATAATTATTAAATATTAAATACTTAAGTATTAAAATTTTCTTTTTGAAAAGGCTTATTCAAGCATTAGCACAACCTGCCCAGGGAAATGGTTGAGTTGCCATCCCTGGAGGTGTTTAAAAGGCATGTATGTGTGTGTGGACATTTGAAGACGTGGTTTAGTGGAGGACTTGGCAGTGTTAGGTCACTGGTTTCACTTGATGATTTTAAAGGTCTTTTCCGACCTAAATCTATGGTTTTATGATTCTGTAACTAGACAAACTAGACATTTATATGCATAAGACAGTGTTCTGAAGCAGCTCTTGCTATGAAAGCCTAAACTCTCTATAAATACGTATGCATTCCTATTATACTCCTCTTTTAGGTTCATTAAACACAAACAAAATTTCAACTGGAACCACACCGAGCAACATCAAAGTCAGTTCAACTAAGTTGGATTGTTTAGTAAACCCAGACACAGAAGAGGTATGTTGAGGTTTAAACTACCTAAAAATATCTGTATGTATGTGCGTGTGTGTAATTAAATACCTAGTGTATTATTATTGTTTGAGTACGTATTATAAATGGAAGTAATAAGTGCTTATGTGATTGGTCAGATGAGAGCCAGCAAAGATTTTTTTAGCCAAACTTACTCTTATTCTTTCTAGTCAATAAATTTTGACTAGCCAACCCTTGGCACAAGTCACTTCTGATCTTGCAAGCTAGTCTTGATGGGGTTTTTTTCCTACTTGCAAATGCTTAAACTACTGTGTGTCACTGCTTCAGGTTTTCCATTGCAAATCCATATTTTAATGCTGAATTACTTATGCTTTATATGTACAGACACGTAGCAAATAGGGGATATGCAGGCCAAAACTTCAAGTGAATAAAATGCTGGAATTGTAGTTGATGCTGTCTTCACTGAAGTTGGACTATTGTTTCTTGCCTATTTTTTTGGTCTGCTTTATTTTTAGTTTCTCAGTACATAACAAGCCTTCTTAGACATAGACTGAGCTGAAAGCAGTCCTGAAAATATCTTAAAAACAATGGGCAATACTTCATTTTACTTTCTTATGGGATTTTACAAGTGCTTATCATTAGCACTTTTCTAATCTTTCTCTGTGCTTCTTACATTTATTTATTAATTGCATACTAAGGATGTACTTAGGGCCATGAAGAATTACAGCCAAAAATATTTCTACCTCAGGGAGCTCAGAATCTGTTGAGCAATAATGGTAACTAAACATAGGGGTGCAGGTGAAGTCAGTAAGCAAGCCATATAGTGATAGTTTTCTTTTTTCCATTTAAAATAGCAGAGTTTCTGTGATTATAATCTGGAAATTATAGGCTCCAGCACTAAAGAAGAAGAGGAAAGTTTATTGTGGAAACTAGTAAAAATAGCATGTAAACTTTTGCTTGTACATATATTTTTCTATTTGTCTTTTGTATCAGCTCTGAGGAGAGTTCTTCTTCCCACTCTTCTTTAGTATCCATCTTTTCAGTGTTTTCTGTTTTGTACTGCAGAATTTTGCTCTGGACATAGATCTAAAGGTTAAAAGATTTCTGAGTTCCACTCCTAATTCTACAGCTTACAGTCTGAAAAAAAAAATGTTCTGTGCAATGCTGTGGAATATTTTTCTGAAAAGTTCAGGGAAAATAAGTTTAAGCAAATGGCATGCCTTGCCCCAGTCAGGTGATGTGCTTTTGTCTTTTGATCCGGTGAAGGTGATCCACAGTGTGACAGCCAGTGGTCCCATGACTGGTCATTGCCTTCGCCTTGCTTTATGTTAAGCTTTAGTATGTCAATTTGACCGGCAAAGGTAGACTGTAATAATTTCACACTCACACACACACAATCACACAGAATCACTGGGTTGGAAGAGCCCTTCAAGATCATCGAGTCCAACTGAGCCCCAACACCTCAACTAAACCCTGGCACCCAGTGCCACCTCCAGGCTTTTTTTTAAACACATCCAAGGATGGTGACTCTACCACCTCCCCAGCCAGGCCATTCCAGAACTTTATCACCCTTTCTGTAAAGAACTTTTTCCTAATATCTATCCTATATTTTCCTTGGTGCAGCTTAAGGCTGTGTGCTCTCTGCCAGTTGCTGCCTGGTGAAAGAGACCAACCCCACCTGACTACAACCTCCTTTCAGGGAGCTCTAGAGAGTGATAAGGTCACCTCTGAGTCTCCTTTTCTCCAGGCTGAGCACCCCCAGCTCCCTCAGTGGTTCCTCACAGGGTTTGTGTTCCCAGCTCCTCTCCAGCCTCATTGCCTCCTCTGGATGTGCTCGAGCATCCCAATGTCCTTCCCAAACTGAGGGGCCAGAACTGGACACAGCACTCGAGGTGAAGCCCCACCAGTGCTGAGTACAGGGGAAGGATGACCTCCCTGCTCCTGCTGGCCACGCCATTCCTGATCCAGGCCAGGATGCCATTGGCCTTCTTGGCCAGCAGGGCACACTGCTGGCTCACGTTCAGTTTGCTGTCAGCCAGTACCCCCAGGTCTCTTTCTGCCTGGGCACTGTCCAGCCACACCGTCCCCAGCCTAGAACGCTGCAGGGGGTTATAGTGGCCAAATGCAGGACTCAGCGCTTGGATTTATTAAACATGACTTTATTGGATTCTGCTCATCCTTCCAATCATTCCAGGTCTCTTGCAGAACCCTCTTACCTTTCAGCAGATCAACACATGCTCCCAGCTACTTGTGTTACTTGCTTTTATACAAACCGCTAGATATGTGTCAAAGTGCAGTTTATTTTTCCTTTCACTTTGGTGTCTTAGAATTTTTAGACTCTAGTCCTGCACTAATTTCTCTACCTTTCTCCCCCATACTCTTTGTAGGCCTGCATGCTTTCTCAGTAAGTTCTCAAGAGCCTTCCTTTTAATGGTAAAACTATCCAAAGAAATAAGAGCATGGGAGTTGCATGGCACAATAAGGCAACAATGGTTTGGTTTTTTTCTCAGTATGGATAGTAGCTTTCAATGTGTACTTCTTGAATCATAGTGTTTAGGGTGGTTTAGTTGAAAACTGATTTGGATTGCACAGTTAGCTAGTTTATATGTAAAAGAGTAAACGTTCCAATGAGTAATTGTAAAACAATTTTAGTGCATGTGATACATTTAGATACTTATGGCAATGTGTGAAATATAAAATCATTATAGGGAGTTGACTGTTCAGTGAATGATGACTATTTAAATGGCTATCAAAAAGTCTCCTCTGAGGGGGCTGAAAGAAGACGGACAGACCTTGAAAAACAAGGATGCGATCTTTTGGGTATATACCTTACCACTACGTGTATGTGCAGGTGGACTCAGGTTGACAAAAACAAAACATTGTAGAATCTTTACTTTTCAGTAAATGTTTTAAGTTATATCTACCCCCTTTTGTTTTTATGTACAAATGATAAAACAATGTACACAATGATTAAACAAAGAAGGATTTGTAGCAGATTGCTATTTGGTATGAAGAACTTTTTTCCACATTTTGTCTTAAAATTAAGTGCTTTTTAGTTAACAGTTATACAGTGTTTATCCTATGTGTATTATTTTACGCTTACAGTTGACAATATGTGTGGGAATGTCTCAGGCTGTTACAGTGTTTTGCTCCACAGTTTAATTTGCCCTAGACGGCTAAAAAATCTGGAAAATGGGCCCGAAAAAATGAACTGTAGCCTTCAATTTTACACTTTTTCTTCAGCTGACCTCTCAGGCATATTTGTACAAATCTCTGAACCTGCAGACCGCATTTTCAAAATATTTATTATAAGCATTATCTGTTTTATTTAGGGGCCAGAACCCAAAGTTCTTGAAGAAAATATGGTCAATTTTGGACAACAGCCAGCTGATGTAGGTACTGGTAATGGTTGTCAATATAGTGTCAAACACACTCTACAAGGAATGCAAAATAAACTCAAGGAAGCAGCAAGAAAAATTTCAATTCTGAGCCAAGAAAAGCGGCAGCTGATTGAAATGGGAAACAGACTCAGGGCAGAACTTGGAATGGTGTTAAAGGAAGGTAAATTTATTCTAAAGAAAAGTGCTAGCTTATATATTTAGAATAAAATGGACAGGGAATCAGTTCATCCTCTGAGCTGGAGAAAGCTAGGCTTCATTATGAAAAAAAGGTGCTGGGCCTTACTGATCCTTGATCTACATAGCTCATGTGAGACTGTGGTACTAATCCTTGCAAGTAAGATTATCCTGTGATAGGAGATGCTAAGATAGAACAAAAGTCTGTGTAGTGACTTTTGCTGATAAACATCTTAGATGAAGAACTCTCTGGTGCCTCGATGTCAGTGTGGGAACTGGAACTTTAAGACTTTGTTTATGAGCAGAAAAGAGGTATTGTATCTCTTGGAATAAAAACTAATGCTTTAGGAAAGTGGAAGAGAAAGCAGAATAAGTTTACTGTAGAGTAAACTTGAATTAAAAGTATATATAATGTAAAAAGATTTCACTGTGGATATCTAAGTTCCATGCAGAGTTTTTCTGGCAATGAAATAAAGGGAAAAAAGCATGAGGCCCATTTCTGCATTTGCAATGAGAAGGCCTGTGTTCTGTGGTTCATTTATTATCTACTGTAAACACTTGCTGGAAATGCAATATGGTTGACAAAATATCAACAAAGAATGCCTTCCTCAGTACATTCTCTCTTTTATAGGAGTCTGGCATCCTGTTAGCTCTAAACACTGCACAGTTTGTGTTGCCTCTGGTAGTCTTCTTCCAAGAGAACTTGTCAAAAGAACACAGTGTCAGCTATCAGTTCTAAAGCATCTACAGCACAGACTCACAACACAGGTAATTATATGCTGTTTAAAATTTAGCGATAATAAGCCATTAAGCCAGTTCTGATTCCATTAATATTAAACCATTAAACCTAAAATTCTGCATTTAAATTACCCTGACTGTGTTTAGCTCAAATCTATCTTTGGAAGATTCTGTAGAATCATTGCATATCGAGCTGGAGGGAACCCATGAGGATCTTTGCACCCTGATGTCACACAGGACAACCTAGAAGTTAAGCCATTTAAGTTAGGGGCATTGTCCCAACTGTTTTTTGAACACAGAAAGGCTTGGGGCCATGACCACCCCCTGGGGAGATTGTTCCACTGCTTGACCACCCTCTCAGGGAAGAATTGTCTGAATTTTCCCTGATGCAGATTTAAGCCATTCCTCCACATCCTATTACCAGACACAAAAAAAAATCAGCACTTCCTACTCTCCCATCATGAAAGGAAGTTATAGAGAGCAATGAGGTCATCTGCCAGCCACCTCTGTTTTAAGCTGAACAAGGCAAGTATCCCCAGCCACTCCTCATAAATCTAGCCATCTAACCTTTTCACCATCTTTGTTGCCCTCCTTTGGACTTTGTTTCTAATATTTTTATATTCTTCTCATATTGTGGAGCCCAAAAATGCACACAGTACTTGAAGTAAAGCCATATCAATGCTGAGCATAGTGGGACATTAGCTTCTTTTGGCCAGTTAGCTGTGCTGTGCTTAACACACTGAAGACACAGCTGGCACTCCTGGCCACCAGGATGCACTGTTGACTCATGTTGAGCTTGCCAACAATCAAACCCCCAGATCCCTTTCTTCAGGGCTGCCCTTCAGCCTCTTGTCCCTCAAATGTATACAGTCCATGCCTGTAGTCCCAGGTACAGAATCCAGCTTTTTTGCTCTCATTAAATTTCATGCAGTTGGTGATTACCAAGCATTACAGTCTATCGAGGTCTCTTTGTAAGGTCTCTCTACCCAGAAGGGAATCAATGAGTCCTTCTCATTTAGTATCATCAGCCAACTTAGTGCACACTCAACTCATTCATCCAGGTCATTGATCAAAGACTGGAGAGAATTGACCCTAAAATCGAGCCCTGGCAAACACCATTAGTGACTGGCCACAAGCCAGATAGTTCCCCATAAGTTTAAAGGGTTTGGGACTTCAAAAGTAATATTTTTAAACCTGATCTTCAACCAAGGTATTTCAGAAACAAATGTATTTATGCAATGTAAATGCAATCCTAAATTACAAATTTCATAAGGCTTTTTACTTTTAACTGAGCAGGAAAGGCTGTTTGAAGGATTTGCACTATGTTCTAACATAAACTTTAAAGTGATTAATCAGTCAGGGTATTTCCAAATACTCACAGTGGTGGGATTTCAAAGCACCCATGTCCAAATAACTGTAATAGCACCTTTTCCATCTATAAAAGCAAGATATATAGTTAACCTGTCTCATATATTTTGTAATTAAAATGCAACCTTTAATAGTTAAATTGCAGCTTTTATCAGAGAGACTAATGAAAAAAATCCTGGCCTCCCTAGTAGTTAGTGGCAGACCTCCCAGTAACTTCGATAGCCAGGATTTCACTATGTACTTGACTTAATTGATCAGCAGATTTGTTCCTGTGAGAATTGAGTCAGAGCAGTTGATTGTTGTTGTAGTTTTGAAGGCAGTAAACAGTGTTCTTTTAGAAAGGGTGAGGTTGTTGCTCTGAGGTATAAAACTCCAGTAGAATTATTAACCAAGTTTAGCTGGGGAAACACTTCCTCTGGGAACCACACTGGGCAAGTTGTTCCAGGGTTTGGTCACCCTCACAATAAAGAAGGCTGTCATTTGGTTGGGGTTTTCTTCCCCCTTATATTTAGGCAAGGTGTCCTGTACTTACCTTTTTGCTCATTATCCCTTGGTCTTCCACCGTATACCACTGAGATGTCTCCAACTCAGTCATCTTTATCTCCTTATAACATCCTCATCAGATGCTTATACATGTTGAAAAGATTAATCTGTCTCTTCTGGAGACCAGCAAGGCCAGCTGCCCCAACCTCTTCTTCTACATCCAATGTTCCAATTTACTGATCATCTTTTTGGCTGTTTGCTACTTTGTGGAATGCCTCAGCGTGCTTGTGGATTTATAATTTTTTCTGTATGCTTGTGATCATCTCATTAACCTAAAGTCACAAGTTTGGCATCCTTTGTTCACTTGAACTTTCAGTTCTCTGTTTCAGAAATAGTGACCTGTTTATTAAATGCTAACACTGGAAATAATTTTTACAAAGAAATTCAGGTTCAGCAAACCACTTGAGGAGATCTCTTGTGACCTGCTTGTTTCATCTGTGCACTGCTGGGATTAAGGTCTGAAAAAAAAATTGGCTAAATGGTTATACCAAACATACATAAAAGTGACTTCCAGATCTGGGCAAAATTACCAAAATTCAAAACCACTTTTTTTTCCTTTTCCACCTCTTTAATTATTCTTTCTTTCATAGCTCACCTTAGAACTTTGCTGACTCTCAAATTAAGACCAATGAATAGTCATATCCGTCCATCCCAATCTTCTCTTGCCTTATTTTTAATGAGCAAGATACTGTGTTTGTATTTTTCTACATAAATCGTGTCTCCCATGTTCTGTTAAAAATCATTAAAGATGATTCTTACTTTTGTAAGAATAAATAGATTTTTAAAGTACAGTATGACTATAGCACTTGGAGAGGTAGAATTTGACTGTGAGTTTCCAGATGGTGAGCTAAACGCTGGGAGTAGTAGCTCAACCTCTTCAGCTGATGGGTTGCTTGGAGGTCATGGCTGAAATGGCTGTCATTGAGGATCTTTCCACCTCTGGAACCTTTGAGTTCATCATTCTATACTAGAAAGGATAGCCCTTCTTACATCCAAGCTCATACTCTCATTCCAGGCTGCTCTTTACTCTGAATATATCTGCTGAGGCTTCAGCTCCTACACAAAAGCTGAGCTCCAGGTTGACTTTCCAAAGAATACTATTATTCTAGTTTGGGTGTTTTGATTCTAGGTGATCCTCTTACTGGCCAGGCTACATTTGCTCCTGCATTCCAAGATCTTTATCCTTATAAAAAACCAAGAAAATTTATTACTGTCAAAGCTACAGGAATTTTACTGTCAATTACTTTATGTGATGGGCTCACGTTTTGTTTCTTTGGTCTTAATTACATAGCAGAAGACTTCGGTGTTTATTTGCATCTCCTTTGACAGGGCTGAAGCAGTTTTCTTTTCATCAAATCTCACTTTAGTTGCTACAAGTTGAAAGTTGGTGAAACTTTGAAAGGTAAATTAGTTCATTTTGGCTGCTGACGATTTACTTTTCCATAGCTGCTTTATTTCAGTTGGGGTTTTAGGTATTGTTTTGGAGTTTTTCTTCTGTAATTTTTCTTCTGTAATTTAATCACGGGAAAATATGAAAGTGAAGAAGGACCCTGATGATGTAAGCTTGAGCAACAAGCAAGGTGATAGTAAAAGCACCAGGAAATGTAGATATTGAACAGATTTGATACTAGGTTTATTATAAAGATAGTTTGACCCTGTTGATCTGAAGAGAACATAATTTCATTTAATATTATTTATAACGGCTTATTTTAATTCTAGCAGTGTAACAGCAAACTGAGCTATAAGGATGTTAGTTTTAGGGAGCATGAGTTACTTGTGTTAATGTAATATTTCACATTAGGAGCTGCAGTGCACAAGGCAACAGCATCCTTCAAGGTTCTCTTCTCTTACTGCCTGCTCTAGCTTAAAGGAAGAAGAAGCTCCAAGCAGCTGTGGAGAAGAAACAGAATTACCATCCAGTGAGGTACAGTGCAGTTTTATGATCAATGTAATTCACCCTCATTTGGCTTTTTCAATTTGAATTGCTCAACAGTCATCTCCTCAAAGACTTAAAAACCTATGTCTTTCTAAATGCATTGTCTTTTTTATGCATTGTTCCTGTACAAAATAGTATTTGTTAACACTAAATAAACTAGGGTTTCTCAATCACTGCCATGATGTTGTAATTAATCTTCTTGTACAACCTTTCAAAATTAAAAATAATAATTTTCTTTTGTCTTGCCTCTTGCCGAAACCCTCTTTCTTTCCAAGTCCAAGATGCCACTATGAAATGTAACCAATTTTCTGATCTCTTTGATGTGAAAAGTATGTATGTCTGTAAGATTGTGTTTGAATTTGAACAGGTTTGGATAGATTTCTCTATTGAAAATCATGGGCCAGATACATTCTCAGCAACAAAGGAAGATACAACCACAGAGATTGTTCAAACTCAGCTGCTCAGTCAGAGTCCTAGTCATGTCCAACAGGTTCAGCTTTCTTCATCTAGAATGCAAAATTTCTGTCAAATTTTAGATACGGGATCAAGCCATTCTCTACTCAGTCCTCGAAAGAACACCAGCCGAGGTAAGCCTGCTTTGTAAAGTAGTCACAATATTTGACTCTTCTGGAAATGTGGAATTACGGTGGATTCTGTTGTCGTTCATTAATTCTTTTACATACTGCTCCTGAATGAGTTACTTGAAGGGAATTTCACGGTTGCCAGCAGAAGTAAGAATTAAGAGGAATGTCTATATAGCTGTCTGGTTTAAATGCCTTCATTGCAAATACTTCTTCACTGTTTTAAAGTACTCCTGTAGAATGCAAATTTTGTTTTGACATAGTCTAAAACTTAGCTGGGGCAGATATAAATGTGTCTGTTTGAGAACTGTACACTCATATTCATATGCGATTAATCACATACAGACTGCAGGAACTGGATTAAGGGAAGTGATTTGTTCCCCTAAATTTGACACTTGTGAGGCCACTGTGTCCATCTTTGTACAAAAGTGTGACAAACTGGAGTCCAGTGGAGAGTCACTAAATGGCTGGGGCATGGGAACACATTACACGAGAAGAGGTTTAGAGAACTGGGTTGTTCAGTGTAGAGGAGAGTAGGTGAGTGGTCTGATTGGTGCTTTTTGACTCTCCGGTGAGGGATTTTGGAGAAGACAGAACCAGACTCCTAGAGATGCACAGTGAAAAGTGGCAAATGGACAGAAGCTGTGTCAAAATACATTCTGAGCAGGGAGTGATAAGCACTGTGACATTTCACCCACAGGTCCTATCCAGCCTATGTTACATCTATTTTTAAACCAGTGTATGAAGGCAATGAACCATCTTTAGTAGCTCACAAGAAAAAATAATACTTAAAAGGGCTTTCAAAATGAAGAGTGGATTATAAGTGTATTTATTCACAACAGCAGTGCATTGCAGGGACAAAGTAATGTGCATTGACAGACCTGTAGGACTGGAATGGACATAGTGCTGACATTCATGATTCTCGTGCTTTTTTTGTGAGGCTAGGACTGAAATAGGAAGAGCATTTCAGGCCAGGCCTATATTGACAGGATAAGCAAAAGGATAGGATGTCTTTGAAACATTACTGATAGTGCCATGCAGTTTTGTGCTGTTGGATGTGTGATGCAACAGCTCTGGCAGCCTTACAAGGACATCAGTTTCTTAATGTCTAGAAATTTCCAGCCACTGTTGCAAAACCTAATGTAGATTTTCGGGGATCCAGAAATAGCAAAAGGGACAGAGGATACTGCCAACGTGGAACAAGTGAAATGTGAATCAATAAGGGATAATATTTTCCTAAGACCAAGTTTAATTTGATCTCTGCATCCAGATGTATATGAGGCATACCACAGTGGAACTTCTTACTCAACATGCAGGCCCTGAAATACTGCATTGCAAGAATACGATTTTTAAACAATCTATTTTGCTGCTTAGCTTTCTCCTCCAGGAAAAGGTGTCCTTAATTCCACTGGACTGAATTCTGTATTTCAGAAAAAAAATTATGAAAGCAAAATCTTTCTCTTTTTTTTGGAACAACATCATCTTAGAAGCATTATATACAAAATTTTCAAATTCTGCTTCTGCTTCTGATTTTTAGCAGAGGCTTGTATTATTTTTCAGGCCTGAGCTATGGAAATTAATTCAATCTTTCCTGTTTAAAACCACTCACTTGAATTTAATATATTCATTAAATACATTGTTACAATGGATAGAACTGTCATTGAGACAGAGTGACTTGGAACTGGGCTTTCAGGTACTAGTGACGCATACAGACACTTGGAAGCTCAGTGGCAAAAAATGATTTGCAGCAAAGCATGCAAGTTAGTTTGCTTATTCAAACCTTTTTTTTTTTTTCCCAAGTTCAATTCTGTCCAAATTGGTAACACCAGTAGATGTGTTTTGTGGGAATTTCTGGTGAAACGAATTGTAGCTTGAAAATGATTTTTCTGAACCTGTTAAACAGTTTAATTTTTTTCATGTTACATGTACCAAACAGCCTACTGGCACTCAAAATGGTTGGCATGTCAAGTAAGCCCTGCAATTTGCTGTATTTCCAACCTATTACACAATGCAATGACTAAATGTGTTTTGAAGAGTTAATGACTACATCTGAATTACTGAAGTGGACTGTTATATACTTTATTCATTTCACCATCAAATTCAGACCTTGTGTAAGCTTCCAAGCAAGTCAAAAGGCTATGAGATATTTTAATTTTCTCTCTCCTTACTCTACCTGCTAATTTTCAGTTTACTGTAAAAATTAGATGGATTTCATAGCTTGTATGTTAATTCTGCAGATAAGTAGAAGGAAGATGTTTAGAAGGATCATAGGTCCCTTCTTCAGGTATTTTTATTGTTCAGTATTATTGGAAGAAAAAGAACCTCCTAGTGATAGACAGATACAAGCCATGATGATATTAAAAGGCTACATAGGATGCATAGGCTGTACAAATAAGAAATACACCTCTGTATTTCTTTGCTTTTTAAATGCTCTATCCCAGAGTTTGAGAGCAAGTGGAGATTTTGATTGGTGATCCACATCATAGGCACCTTGAATGCTGACAACAAGCCACCCTCAAAGGAAAGTAGAGCCTTTTTTGATTTTAGAGTAAATGTTAGGCAGGAGGAGGGGAAGATTTGTAAAATATTTAGAAAATGGAAATTTATTTTCTTCTATTTATCTTGGTAAGTTTACTATTCTATTTGCTATTGAAGATACTTACCAGTTTTTCAGAGGGGAAAAAAGCAAACATCACCTATTGAAGTTCAGCTGTAATACTGCATTTAGCATGAAGCCAGTACTGTGAAGGGTTCTGTGTGGTACTGTGTGAAATGCTCCTTATCAGCTCCAATCAGCTATCCTTGGGTTAGCAGAGGCTGGGGTCAGTACAGGGGGAATAAGGGTCTAAGGCAAGCTGTGTCCCCACTAGTCATTTGACTTATACATATTTAGTATAGATGAAACTTTGTATTTTCACATCCCACAATACATTTTTGAGAAACCCCACCACCACAAGTATTCAGAACCCTGTCCTCAGTTTAATAATTTGGGTTTACATTGTAGCCTAACAAAGAACAGGAGCGAGCTGCTTTGAGGTAAAGTAACTTTTTTTATTTACTACTTGAGTTTAGATAGGGGAGTTTCTTGTACTATAATTCTCACTGTAACTTGTGAGCTCTGTCATCTGAAATTCCACACTTCATGGATCAAAAGTTATCTTAAGTGTTTCCACACTAGACAGAATTTCAACAGCTTTGACATCACTGACAGTTCTAAGAGCAATCCATGTGGGTAAAAAGCTGGCCAGAGAATGAATCTGGTAAAATATTAACAAACAGAAACAGTGCTCTGGCTCGGGCTTCATTCCAGCTCCAATCAGAGAAAAACTCATGATCTCTTTTCTGCATTACGTGAAACTTCATCTTTGAAGTGTTTCACAAATATTAACTAATGCCCAAGCTACATTTTCTTCGTTTCTATGTTCTTCTCCTGAATAGGAACTTGTTTGAGTTGGTCTTCCTTCAGAAGCACTGTTAGCCATAAGCAAAGATCTAGTGACAAATTTCTTAAATGAAACTTCCATATGACGAAATTTCAGTTTGCCTATACAACATGCCTGCATATATCTCTTTTATCCTGAGAGAAAAAAAATCTATGAATGTTCATTTCTGACTGAAGTTAGCACACATCAAATGGAAGATATGTTAAGCATTTCAATACACTAAACACTTAGCTCCATTTTCAAAAGCAGTTTAGATGCTTGGCTATGATCTTGCTAGCTCTGGTCGCCACGGTCACTTCTGAAGTAAGTTGCAGGCTTGTAAATTAGGTGTGTTTTTTCATAGGTGCGCAAACCAAGCTACAGCATTTAAAGAGTATTTCTAATTCTGGGTACTGATTCTTTATCTTTTCCTAATTTTTGGAACTAACCTTACAAGTTTGCGGTGGTTGATTTTAAATTTCTGTGTTAGTACACATTTTTGACAGTCCAAAACTTAAAAATAGCCATGTAGAATGCTTGTATTCTGTGCTGTTGTTCCAAATACCTAACTAAGAAGCCTTTACTAGTTACAACTGTAGTTTCTCTACTAATGACAGGAGACAAGCATACAGAAGTCTTCACAGGAAGGGATGCATGTCATGCATTGGTGCTTGGTTACTTTGCCTTTAGAATTACACAATTAGGGCCTCCCACATTAATTTATGAAAGTCATCCCCTTGGGTGAATACAAAAGGCCCTTGAAAACTGAGTATTTTAAAAAACAGACTGTCTGTAAGCAGTGTTAACTGTGTGCTATGGAGCACTGGATCTGCTCATTCCTGTTATTTAGACCACGCACAAGAAGTAGTATTCTACTTATTCTACTGCTGTTCCTGTTCAAGACAGTAATGTTCGAAGCAATATCTTTCAGACACTGCTGCCTGCACTTTTTAAAATGGTTGATGTTGTGAAATTCTGCTTTCTTATCTGCCAGATGTGGGAGAGGCATTCTAATGATTAAAGTCCATTTCCCATGCAGGAAAATACACCCAACGATCTTCATGGGCTCAAGCATCCTCTTCCATACCTTCTACATCTGTAGGAAACCACTAGGTGGCAAGCTGAACCACAGGATGTCGCATCCACAGCTCAGGAGTCCACTGAGCTTTGGTCACCAAGCTGATTCAGTGCAGAGATCACACACATGAGTGAACAGCTGGTTCAAGCTAAGCCAGTGTATAAAAATTAGTTTGAAAAGTGTCGTGTTTTGGCATTAGCCACAGTGTCATGCTTTGCACAGAGCTATAAACCTTCAATCGATCAATCCATTCTGTAATTCAGGAACATGTTGTATTTCCTTTTATGTAGAATTTTGTTTAGACTTCCTACCATGTTCAATGGACTTTAAAAATTTACTTTCTCCTACTAGTAACTGATCTTTGTCCATTTGTGCACCTTTTATTGCTGTGATTGAGTAGTATCTGGGACTGCAGACTGATGCTTATAAAATTAAACCAGTACAGAATACTCTAGAGTGTGTCATCACAGGTTTATTATGACTACTTCTGCTGTCTGCTTTGTCTCTCCATAGAAAATCTGAAGTTAAAGTCTCAATGCCTTGAAAAATAAGGGTTAAGTGCCTGGAGCCAAACACCTGTAAATATTACCTATAGTTTACAGTGAATAATGCGAATGAACAGTTCCACTTATCTTACCTAAAGAAACCCATGATAAGACTGAAGTTCAGTTAGTTGGAGATAATAGTTTTTGGAGAATTATGTGAGAACTGCAAGATGTGCTCTGACTGGTATTAGGACCAGTCCCACTGCTTCCTAAACAAAGATGTTTCTTTTTGAGTTAGTCCTTTTTGTAAAGACAGATATTTTAGATAACAAAACCAAATATTTACATACTAAATGCTTTCCTAAATGAAAGAAGATTGAAAAAAGACCCAAAAGATAATGGTAGCTTTGTCAAGCCAACAGAGTTACCTCTCAGTCTTTTATATTGTGCATATCCAAACACATTTTCTCAAAATGGAGAGAAAGGTAAACTTGTAAAATATGATGTTTTAAAACAGCTGAACAGATAGGTATTGCTTGACTTGAGCTGTTACACTGACCTTCCAGCTGTCTTCCTCTCTTAAGCAGTCTGATGCTAATGGAGAATGGACATGTACAGATGAAGGGGGGATTGAACAGAAGATACTGTGTTATACCATCAGTATGGCAAGCCTTAATGGACTGTTCTGGGCTCCTATGTACAGAAATGGTCCTGGTAATATAAGATTTTGACAATGTGACACTATGGCAGCAGTATATTTAGAGGAAAAGAGTAAACCAGCTCTCTTCAACTATTAAATCTCATAATTGAATACAAACATAACTACAAAGTATTTTTCTGTCTGTTTTTTGAGCAGGGGAGTTTGAAGTTGTACATTCAATCAAGCAATCTGAAGAATTTTGGCAAAATGTCAAAGCCAAGGATAAACTTGAAACATCAGCTGAAGATTTGACAGTCAGAGGAACAAGGCTGGAAGTTCAGCAGAAGTTAAAATCCAGGAGTTTGTTTTGTGCTCATCTATTAAAACCAAAAATCTCTTCCAGCATGACAAAAATCCGCAATTATAATATTAAAGACTGATTTCTATGTTGTCAGCATGTTGTAGGTTCACACTTGCTATGAACTTTTACTTTGACATCTCTATATCAGGTCTAATTATCAGCCTCGGTTTTGTATGTCAGGTTGAGATATTTGCAGCCAGAAGAGAGAACAAATACCCTGTTTCATACAGTGAAGCCTAAAATAAAGGGTTAATCTGTGTGCATTATGAGGTTACAATCTTCATTGTTGATACTGATTTATTTTAATTATATATGTTAAGATTTTCTTGCATCATGGATTTAGAAATGCTCAGTTAACACATAGGTAAAGCCTTGTGCCTTCAGGCAGGACTTGCAGGACTTCGGCAGATGTTTTGTTGAGAAACCGTAGATGTGATTTAAGCTTAGAAGTGGGATGCCTCAACCTACTTGTCTTCTAAATAACAATGCAACCGTTAATCCTGTGCAGCTATCTTTCCACTTGATAGAAAGGGGTTTCAAAAGATTGCATCTGAGTCTGTAGTATTTTTCATCTTCTGTAGCTCTTTCCACTTGTTCAGAGAGCATGAAAGAATATAAAATTAAATTTCTATTGTCACACCAGTGATTCTATTTTCCCTTGACAAGAGATTGTATGGACTTCAAAGCAGTGAGAAACACTGCTACAATGTTAGAATCATATATTCATAATAATACAGACATGTAAGAAGTAAGTCTTAAAATAGATGAAACTAGAAGAAAACTTGAATGAGTTGTGATGTAAGAAAGGATAGCTATGTAGTAATGATCATGCCAGGACACTAATACAAGTAATCAGTTTATTTTTGTAGCATTTCCAGTAATGCTGAGCTGTCCTGGAACATTACAGAGATGAACTTTCCTATAAGTAAAGGAAATGCACATGAAAAATTCAATAAAAAACTTTTAATTGTGGGGATGGTCAAGCACTGGAACAGATTGCCCGGATGGGCTATGGAGTCTCTGTCTATGGAGATACTCAAAACTCAACTGGACATGGGCCTGGCCAGACTGTTCCAGCTGACCCTTGAGTTGAGGGCTTGGACTAAGTGATGTCAAGAGGTACCTTCCAATCTAAGAGATTCTGTGATTCTGCAAGTGGTATCACCAAAGTGAATAATACTTATCAGTTGCTGCTAAATATATAAAATCTAAAAAGGATAAATGAAGAAGAGAGCTACTTATGCATGAGTTGGTTTTTTTTGTGGAGTTTTTTTTTATAGAAATGCTTGCCTGATACACTTTACAAAGAGGTGTTCTCTTCAGCACCTGATAATATGCTGAAGAGCATTTGAGAATTTGAATAATTATTTTGTACTACCTGCTGAAAATATTCTGCTTTAGTGCAAAGGTGCAGTTATATTATAATCAGATGCTAGAAATCTGCAAGAAATTTCGTGAGATGTTGCTAAGTTAATATAAGGCCTGAGAGACCTTGTGAGCTTCTTTCTAAACATTTTCATTACTTGAAAATCCTGTCATTCGATTCAACATTGTTCATAAGCCAGGACAACATGATGCACTCCCTTGAACCAGGCCCTGAATGAGTTCTTTCTGTAGCACAAAGCATAGTGGTTTCTAACAACTACAGGAATTTTGGCCCAGATCACACCAGTTAAAGCACTCACTTGTTATTTCTAGAACTCAATGTGTAAATTCCAGATTTTATAATAGCTGTAGATCATCCTGAAAATTTTTTTTGTTATTTACATGTTTAATATTGACCTACAGAGATGCACAGTAGTTCAGTGGTATGAGATTCTGTGCATATGTTAAAAGCAGCATAAAAGCAGTTTGTTCCGTGATATTTGTAATACTACATCTGAACCTGGAAAACATTTCTCTTTATTCCTTACACCGTGGGTGTAAGCTGATGGGCTGCAGACTTCAGAAATGCTGTTGTGTAGGTTTGTATGCAGGTTTCTGTGGTTTTTTGGGTTTTTTTTGTTTGCTTGTTTGAGGGTTTTCTGTTGGGTTGTTTTTGGGGAGGGGGTTGGTATGGGGTTTTTTTGTTTGGTTTGGGTTTTTGGGGGGTTTTTTGGTTTTTATTTGTGGTTATTTGGTGTGGTGTCCCACTTACTCCCCCTCCCATGTCAACTGGCATGCCTGTTCATGCAGACCTCTTGCCAGTAACACAGCTTTAATTTATTCAGTTTCCCTGAGAAACAGGTTTCCTTAAGTCAACTGTAGGTAAGGAAAGATGATAGCTGGGTTGTTTCATTTTATTTTACTTGTGGTAGAAAAAAAAGTAGTTGAGTTATTGAACAGAGTACATCTGAGAACATAGCATGTAAGTATGAAAATTAACAAAATATGCATAATAATAAATAATATGGACATACTGTGTGGGGCAGTTGTGGCACTAAATACAGCAGGAAAATTCTCATATATTTCTCTTATGACCATAATATTTAAGAAACTGGGCACTGATTTCTAAGAAGCAGATTAGAAGAGTGGCAGCAAGGTACTACTGTGGACACTATTGAATTGTACAAAGAAAGGAATGCCTACAAAGAAGAGAATTCAAGCAGATCACGGAGTACTGAAAAGGTAAAAGAGGACATTATTTATTGCTGTCCTTATCAAAGGGTTAAAAACCTGTTATGTTGAGGAATATATAGATAAAGGCAAAAAGTCTGCCCGAGAAGGTCTAAATGGAGCTGTATTGCGAAGCGGCAGTGCAAGCGCGACCCGGGAGCGGGGCCTCTGCCCAGAGCCTGTTCAAAGCCATGAGGGAGAGACAAGGCGGGGAGACTTTCCTGCATCCCCGTGTTCAAGCCCACATTTGCCGACCGAAAGGCTTTTTTGTTTCGGAGAGGCAGTCGTAGGCAATACAGAAGAAAATTGAGATTCGTTACTGTTCGTGTTTAACCGAAGGAGTGCAAGTTAAGGGAAAGTGGATGAGAGGTGCCCACACGCAGAGCGACCCGCCCCGTTCCGGTGGGAAGGGGGGCGTAGCAGGGGCACGGCGGGGAGGGAACCTCTGGCGCCCGCCCCCCGCCTCCGGACTCGCTCTGCTGCCGCCAGTCAGGGCGGCGCGACGGGCCTGGGCACGGGGCAGCGCATCCCTGGCCGGCGTGCCTGCTGCCCTGTGGTAACCCCGGGACCGGGCTCCGCCGGGGTGAACGACCGCCGCCGCCGGAGAGCGACGGGCGCTGCTCGCTCTGCCGGCGGCCCCAGCCACCCCTCAGCCGTCACCACATCGCCTTATCGCTTAGCAACACCGCGCGGGCCCGCGATTGGCAGGGCCGCGCCCCCGCCCACGTGCCCCCGCCTCCGCATTGGGTGCCGTCCCGGGATTGCGCGTCCTGCCCCGCGTCCTTTCCCTTTGTGCGCCGCGGGTGCGCGCGGGCGCTGCGCGATCCCACCGCGCTTGGACTGGCGCCCGCCGAGCCTTCGCCTCAGTCGCCGAGCCACGGTGCCGGCACGGTGCGGTCGTACGCCCCACAGTGTACCTACCCGCGGGGAGGCGGGAGAGGGACACGACAAGGTCCGCGCCCACGGGGGGTCGGCGCTGCCGCGTCCCCGGCCAGGCCAGGCCAAAGCCAGGCACGTCCGCAGCGCCTAGTCTTCCACGGCCTCCAGTACGGGGCGGGGCAGGGCGCGAGAGCTTGGCCCGGTGCCCGCGGGCAAGCGGGCCCGCCTGTGTCCGCCCCGGCCTGGCCAGGGTCCCCTCCTCCCGTGGAGCGGCTCTGGCGGACAGGGGTTGGCATCACCCCGGGTCTGACCGGGGCGGCCCTGCCCCGGCTCTCATTGGACTGCGGCGAGGCGTAAACTGTCAGCCCATGTGGCGTGGCCGCTGGAGGTGGCGACTGCTTAAATAGGAGTGGGAGCTAGAGGGAGATAGTGAGGAGAGCGCGGAGTATCGGCCGTGCGCAGCCCGGCACCAGCCGCCGCAGCGTCCACCCCGCAGCATCTTGATCCCGCACTGAGCTGACGACAGAGTCTTACCGACACGAAGCCATCCGCACTTGTGCAGGTATCGGCGGGACAGCGGCTGCGGCGTGGTCAGGAGAGCGGCAGTTTTTGCTCCAGGCTCCGCGGGCCGCTGCGCCCCGCGGGTGCGCTGGGGAGGCTCCATCTTGCCCTCTACGCCGGGTAGGCGATGAGGGTCCCTGGGCTCAGCGGGAGTCCGCGGGCTCGGTCCGCGCGACCGGAAGGTTCTGTTCCCCGGCCCTGGGGTCGCCGCGCCCTGTTGCTGCGGGCCGTTCTCCCGTGGTCCAGCGCGGTCGTTCTGGGCACAGTCCCCTACCGCAGCGGCCGGTTACCGCGCCGCAGCCTCCCACTCCGCCCGCCCGGCAAGGTGGCTGCATTGTGGTGCTGGCGCTCGGCCATCTTGGCGGCGGGCGGGGACCGTCCCGCCGCCACGGCCGCGACCTCCCGCAGCCGGGCCGAGCGGGATCGGGGACGCGGCCGGGCCCCGCTGTCCGCAGTCCTCGCGCGCGCCCGGCGGCAGCAGCTGCGTGAGGGGCCGCGCCCGCCGCGGGCCGGGTGGCCTCGCGCTGCCGCAGCTCGGGCGCCGAGCTCCGCGCGGCCTCGAGTGGGCGCCAGGGCCGCACGGGCCGCTCTGCCCGGGCAGCGGGGCCGCGTTCTGCACGCCGTCCCGGGTTAGCGCGAAGGCACGGTCGTGGCAGGCTGAAGAAGCTTGTGCGGGAGGATATCGGCGCTCGATATTGGGAAGGGAGACTCGCCAGTAGGTTCTGGGAATCCATCTGAGAAAACGTGCCGTGTGTATTGCTAAACTGTTCTTTCCCACTTCAGTATAAACCCGCGGCCCACACGAAATAGCCCGGTGATCTACCATACACCAGTATGGATTTGACGATGTGTTTCTATTAGGAATGTGATCATCTTCTCTCTTTGGTTGGTTTTGCACCTGCTTGGTTCTTAGTCCAAATTTCCTTCCCTGGAATACAGCCGTGTAAGATACCGAATGCATATTGTCCTGGCTAATAGCTTTATTTGGATGCTTAAATTTAAACAGGCAGTATTAAGGGTGTGTAAATTGCCTGCTCCATCAGACCACCTTTGGGGGTTTTGGAGCATGTCTTGTCTTAAAAAATGGGAGAAGAAACCTCAAGCCACGTGAGCAAAGGATTCACCTTTACCTGCAGCCTCTATCCTTCTTGAAACAAAGTGAAAAGAATAGTACATTGTGAAAGGCTGCATTTAGTGGGTGAATTCAGAGAATGAGGGCAGTTATGAACAGCTATTTTACAAACGTGATATAGTCATACTAGGAACTTTAGATTTTTATACAGGTAACTTCTGACTACTTGGGAATCAACCAAGCTGTGTTGATTCCATGAATAAAGCCTAACTTACTTTTTCTCCAGTAACAGATTTGAACCAGATTGCATTTCCCCCTAAGTAGTGCTTTTTAAATATAAACACACTCTACTGCTTTTCATTTGTGTTGTGGTTGACAGGACAAATACTTACCTGAAGCAGAGGCATTTGAAAGGTCTTTGTTAAATTGAATCTGTAACATACAGATTGATGGTAGCCAAATGTTGTCAAAAGAATGAAAGCCAGACTGTGTTTGCCTCTCTTCTGTGAACGGGGTTTTTGGAGGCAAGCATTATAACTCTTCGTAAGTGAAGTTTCTGTGTAAGGACAGTTTATTACAAATTTTAGAAATGATAGCCGGAGATTAGGAAACCTGGGTTGTGATGTAATCATACTGAAAAAACAAAGAAAACACTCCTTTTGTCAATATCTGTGCTGAGGAAAGCTATGGAGGAGTCATGAGTGTTTCATTTTACAATAATGAGAGATCCAGAGAAGGTGAAGATTTGGACTGTCTAGAAACAATAGCAGAACTAACTTTAAGGATTCTGTTCTACCATGATGAGAGCTATCAAAATAACAGTGAAATAAATATTTTGATCCTAAGAAAAGAAAATGTGCATCAGGCAAAACAAGATTTGAGTTTTATTTATCATTTCTTTGCAAACAGCTGTTTCTCCCTCCCTCTCCCCTTCCTTTCTTCACCAAACCCTAGGTGAACAAGGTACAGCAGAATAAGTTTATGTCCACTGATTGGCAAGTCAGGTATGAGCGGGCAAAGGCATCAGATTATACCTTCACTTTGTTTGGGTTTTGGTTTTGGATTTTTTGGCTTTTCTTTCCCTCTATAAGCTTATATGCTTAATGGTCCGAGGGTAATTTCTGTAGGGAAGCAGTAGATAAAAGTATTGTAAAAAAGTTGTACAGCTGCCAGGGATGGTAGAAAATGATGGTTAATGCTTTTTAAATTAATTTTTGGTGCCCAGTTAGTGAGGGACTGGAAAAAATGTTTTAAATGCAATAGAAAACAGTATTTTAACTTAAGAGCAGCTTTGATACCAGAAGGGATTGTTGGTTATTACTAGTCACAAACTGAATGAGTCAGCAACACCATAGAATTGCTAAAAAATATTGTGCAAATCCAGCAAGATGGTAGTTTAGGCTTAACTGAGGTGTCTACTGCACTGACACTTCGAGGGGAAGGAAGGGAAGGCAAGGTCGGCTGTGGTGTGTTTGCTTCTCTCCACTCAAAAACGCTAGCTGTCTGAGGAGAATTCACACAACTCAGTTTAAGCAAAAGCACAGGATAAACTGACGAAGAAGAATGGTAGATGTCTGGTTGGATTCAGAAAATACAGCCTTAAGAAACAGAAGACTCCTGTTTGTCCCTCTTTATCTTCTTTGTCTCCTGTTTGGACCTGTTGCTTTTGAACACTTCACTCATCAGAGGTAGTAGGAGCAGTCTGTTAGTATGTTTTCTGTAGTCTAATCTCCTTTAAAACATCTGTAGAAATAAATGTTCTTTCTTGATCTGTGCTATGCCCTATACTTGAAAATCTGTCAATGTACTGTGTTGCTGCGTATAGTCAAAAAATGCTGTATGGAAAACACGTCTCTAATAAAGTAAAATAATAATGCAATACACCATTTGGGGGCAAAGACAATCAACTTTAAAATGGTTTACCTGCTTACTATCTGTCAAGGAAGACTGAAAACGTTGGTAGCTGTAGCAACTACTGTAATTGCTGTTTAATTGGGGATGGCTTAATATTCATGACTTTTCTTCTGACTGCTCTTGTTTTTCAACAGCAGATTCTCTCTGCTGTCTGCTGCTTAATCCATAATTTTTATTTTATCTTAGATGTGGCAAGTCTGAATCTTCCTGGTTGTGTATTAAAATATTTTAATTTGTGGCTCTTCTTACCCAAGTTAAAATTATCTTCTTGGCTCTTATTCTTCTAATTTTGATTACTGCAGCATCTTTTTCTCCACCTTTGACATAGTCTTGCTCAACTACATTCAAAACAAGTTGGCAAAAATTGTTTTGTTAATGAATTTCATTACTTCACTGTCTGAAAGCAATGCTTTGTGGATTGGTTTTACCGAGATAGAGTTTTTCTGATACTCCAGGAAAAGAGATGTGGGATGAGAAGGAACAATCAAATAAGTCATGTTTCAGTCCCCTGAAACAGAAATTATATTTCTCTCCCTAGAGATCATCACCCAAAGAGCTGAGGTATAAAATTGGGTCATACTTAATTTATCATTTTTGTATCTCATATCTTAAACTTAAATAGTAGACTTTGTGCTCAAGATCTGTCTTTCCTGCCCCAGCACAGAAATGCTGAAAGTGTAGTAGACTTGTGGCCCTTGGATGAAGCCAGTAATAAAACTGACTTACTAGTTTTGTGTGAGTGGGAAAGCTCTTCAGCTCTGAGTGGACTGGGCCTAGTACTACCGACTTAAGTTTTGGGGACTAGTTTCTCAGTAAGGGCTTTGCTCGATTTGGCCCTTAATGTTTTTGGTTTTTTTTTAAACAAACAAGAGTTGAATAGACCTTCTGTTGCTGGGTGTTTGACACAAGACCTAGAAATCCAAGATGTCCTTGTGGGAGCACTTGTTTCTGCTCCCAGAAGGAATGGACTGGGTGAAGTAATCATCTCTTCTGCTTTGGTGTTAGGTATTGCATAATTCCACAGTTACTCCACAGATCTAAATCAAGATTACTGCTGAAGGAAAGAAGGGTGAAAGAAATCGGGCAGCCTCTGTGGTGTTACATTCTGGCAGAGCTACACCTCAGCTGTGCAGAGGCTCTGCTTTCCTTCTGCACAGCCCAGCAACCTCGTGCAGCTATGGGAAAGTGTCATTGTGCCTGAGCAGAGTAGTCCCTGGATGGAAGAGGGGCCTGTTTCTTGCTCAAAGGCATCAGGAAGTCCCAAAAGAGGCTGCAAAACAATGCCCAAATGAAACATCCTGAGTTGGAAAACCAGCCACTAAGCACTCATCTGACAGTCCCCATTAGTGCTGTATTTTGGAGAAGATGATCAAGCACCAGCAGCACTTAAGCAATGGGCCTGCATGCCACTATGTAGCATAATACCTGATGGAAGTCAGACTTCAGGTCTTTCATAACAAACCTTTTCCTTCAAAGTTGTTAAGGCAGACTTGCAGTTGTTTGAATGCCTAGTTTCCTTCGTGTTTTTTATTGTTTAAAATCCCACGCATTAGAGAATAGTTTGCCCCTGCTTACCAGAAGGATTATTTAAGGAAGTACTGTGAATGCTTACTTTCTCTTTGGTTCCTGCAGCTGCAACTTTTATTTATTTTCATATTTAAAAAAACTCCCATCATATATATGGGTATTTCCACTACTCCTTTAACTTGTCTACTTAGGATCTAAAATTATAATTTGAATTTAACTGAAACATCAAGTTAACTTGCCTCCTCTCTACTTAGTTGTTAATATGTTTTTTACTGTAGTAGAAGATAAAGGAGTGTAGTATACGAGCTATCATTTGGTGCTGTGGTCTGATACAGGTGCCCTGCCATGCTATGTTATGCAGCATGATGCTCTCCTGTGGTATTTGAGATTGGGGTCTTGAGTGCAAATTTCTTGGGACAACAGCTGATGGTTTTCATCCTGTATGTATTCCAGATCTGTTCTGCCAAAGCATATCTTAAAGCACCACTCTCTATCATACAGTCAGTACCACATTCACAGTTCTTTAAACATGTGGCAGTGCAGGGTCCAGTTAGGAAGCTCTTTAGATGTAACACTTAATTCTTTGGTTTTAACATTTAAAATTATCCTGAATTGTACTGTAATCTTTGTGCTTTGTGTGGGTTTTCTCCTCTGTGTGTGTATAGGGGGGTTGTTTGGTTTTTTGTTGGTTGGTAGGTTTGGTTTGGGGTTTTTAGTCAGGTTTTTGTTTGCTCAGAGTTAATTGGGGGGGTTAGGGTTGTGTTACTTACTGGGGGGGTGGTTTTGTGCAGTCTTGTAGTTTTGTATGTTTGGGGTTTCTTTTTTTTCACATCCAACAAATCTTTTGATTATTGATTCTTAAGTTAGCATTTAACTTTGGAATGATTGTAGAACTTGTTTTGCTACCTGTTAGGTTTGCCTTGTAATTATGTATTTTACTATGTGTATTTCATAATTTCTCCACCCACCTGTGCTCCAGCATGTTAATCTTTCTTCTCTGCTGACTTCACAGAGGCTCCTCTGCATTTAGCAGAGGTAGACTTACTCATTTTCTGATTGTCATACATAAACTGGTGGTTCTCTGAGCCTGATGCTCCTTCAGGATTGTTTTTTTTTTTTTCATCCTTATCAACCCTACAGGTCTTATGGTCCATTTGATTAGTTGGAATGTCTTTTTTTTTTTTAATAGTAGAGACTCCGTGGGTTGTTCCTGTGTGGGTGTTCCTGCAAATATGCTTGTTTGTCACAACATGTCAGGAAGACACATATACTTTCCTCTGTGTGAAATCTTACTAGCCTTATTGCTTTGTGGATCTCAGCAACAGGGAGAAGTTAAGAGATGGAGGACGTGGTGATTGCAGGCATTGCAGGAAGGCTGCCAGAATCTGACAACTTGCAGGAGTTTTGGGAAAACCTGCTTAATGGAGTTGATATGGTCACAGAGGATGATCGGAGGTGGAAACCAGGTGAGTGCTTATTGTCCCTCCTTTTGGAGCCCTGAGTTCTGAGTGTTTTAGAGGAATTATCCTATGAAAAGAGAATTTATGAGATCAAAATCCTTCCAGACCTGAATTAACTTCTGATAAATCATCAAGAAATTCAGTAACAGAATACTTTTATGAAGTGATTTGCAGAAGTCAAAAGCAGCTTTTCTTTTTCTTCTAATTGGTGACTGACTGGAACCACCGTTTAGACTATATGTGCTTGGTACAACTTGCCAAAGTAAAACCGGTTAGATAGATAGATGTCTTTTGCTGCTATATCCAGAAGAGTCCTAAAAATTACAATTGTTTTTGCTGATGCAGCATTCTCATTCCCAGATGAGGTAGGTCAGTAGATACTCATGCAACCCTCTGAGTACTGCACAGGGGAGTGAGGTTTCATGTGTAATTGAAAATCAACTGTGGTCATTCTGGTCATTCTGTACTGTGTCTCAGCTTGTAGCTGCTTCACCGTTTATGGATTTTGGGACTCTGTCAAATTTTTCTTCCCAGGAATTTATGGACTGCCCAAGAGAAATGGAAAGCTCAAGGACCTAAGCAAATTTGATGCCTCTTTTTTTGGGGTTCACCCCAAACAAGCTAACACAATGGATCCTCAACTTCGCTTGTTGTTGGAAGTTTCTTATGAAGCTATGTTGGATGGAGGTAAGTGGATGAATGACTGAAGAGGGAGAATTAAGCTGTATTGTCTCTGTGTAACAGGTGTAGACATGCACTTGTGTGATGAGAACTCTAACAAGGGAAAGCCATCACATTAGAGAGGAGATCCAAGACATGCTATGGGGTTACTAGATCCCAGTATAAGGCTTTCAACAAAGCTGTTGTCTCTGGAACGCAAACAAATAAATCGGTGCTGACTGCTAGCAAATCTGTACCTGCATCATATGGTAAAACCACAAACCAGTTTGACAGAATCACTTCAACAGTCAATGGTTCTAGAGCTTTTCTATGTTTTCCTCTACTCTAACATTCCATAATAATTCCTTTGTAAAAGGAAAATAAGAATGACTTGATTCGAATTCTCATGCATAGCCTAAAAGAATGACAGATGGCCTGGTGTATTCCTGTCTATTGGCCAGATTCTTGGAAAACCTGTAGAATTTGATCTGTTCCTAAAGAAGGTTTTCCTAGGAAGTGTGCTTTCAGAAATAGGGGTCTCTCTCTTCTATCACTGCCAGTGTTTTGAGATTTTGAGTTACTTATCCACGGAGCCAAGAAGTTTATTCTTCATGTTAATCAGTTTCATGTCAGAACATAAGCAGATAGGGAAAAAGTTGGAACTACCTCACTAGTACTGACCAGTTACAAATTGAAAGAGGGTGAATTTAGGTTAGATATGAGGAAAAAATTCTTAACTGTTAGGGTGGTGAAGTATTGGAACACGTTGTCCAAGGAGGCTGTGGGTGCCCCAACCCTGGCAGTGTTCAAGGCCAGGTTGGGTAGGGTCTTGAGCAGTCTGGTATAGTGTAAGATGTCCCTGCCTGTGGCAGTGGGGGTTGGGACTAGATGATCTTTTAAGGTTCCTTCCAACACTTAACATTCTGTGACTTACTGAAATGAACTTTTGCTTCTCTGCTTGTAAGCCTCCATCTGGAGATTGAATATTTGTCTCCAGGACACCTTAAGCACAGAGAAGAAACAGCAGAGATTTCTGACAGTTGACCTTGCTATGTGTTTTTTTTAGAGCAAAGTTGTTTCTTGTTCTGTTTGTTGGCTGGTTTTATTCTTAAGAATTCTCATGTCTGTCTTGTACTCCAGATCTCGGCTGGAGATAGATACTGATGTGCTCACATGACATTTCATGTGCTGTGATTTTTCTCTCATTCAGTCTGCTCCTTTTCTCTCTACTGGAAATCAACTGTTAGCTTCTCCTGTCAGCATTTGTACTTTTCGTAGTCCATGCACTTTTTTACACAAGACTCTAGCAATGCCCAGCTTTGCTGAAAAGCTTTGTCAGGGCAAAGTATGTTCTGGCCAAAAGCCAACACCAAACTTCTGATTGACTCTGAAGTAAGACATGTAAGTTGAAACTGTTAAAATGTTAGTAAAGGTAAGGGAGCAATGTTGCAGGCCTGTCAGAAAGGGGCAATAAAAAGTTTTTGGGAAACTGATGCAAATGTACCTGATATCTCCCCAGTTTGCCCTTCATTTTGTTTACTGTAATCTACCTTCCAATCCCCATAGGTATTAATCCAGGCACCCTCCGTGGCACAGACGCAGGTGTATGGGTTGGTTGCAGTGGGTCAGAAGCTGGTGAAGCCTTTAGCCAAGATCCAGAAGAGCTTTTGGGATACAGTATGACTGGCTGTCAGCGTGCTATGCTTGCCAACAGGATTTCCTACTTCTTTGACTTTAAAGGTAAGTGTCCCCCAAATCTGTTGATGCTGATCAGCAATTGCAATTTCAACATGATTGTACCACAGTTGCTGTAGAGGACTGGGATGGATCTTATGGCACAGACCCCTTTTGAAAAGAGAAAATAGCATGTAACGGTTCTTAGGAGGCATATGAGAAGTAAAAAATATGTAGTGACTATATGATAGAACTCCCTGTAAGGCTTTATAACTCAGCTGCTGCTGCTGCTGGTGTTCGTTTGAAAGATGGTGATGTCAGGAAGCCTTTATGGCCTTTGGACTGCTGTTTGGTACCAAGATGTGTGGAAGTCGGCTAGACCAGAGATAGACTGCTATTGACTGTAGCACTTGGGTTTGGTTTTTTTTTGAGTAAAGTGGGAGAAGTAGGTGAGACACAGAAATGATGCAATTGCCAGCATGGGTATGATTCAATCCATGTATGGTATTGAAGGGAATGGAGAAATGGTAGTTGATGTGGATTGCAGCAGAGAACAGAGATAATGGCAAAGGCAGCATCAGGAAGGACAAGGGATTTTTATTGATGAGAATGGGTAATTAGATGAGACTTGCCTGTAAAGCTGCATTCTCTTTTTGATGGAGAGACAGAATTTTTGAAAATGCCCTTAAAGCAAATCTGTTCACAATTTTTTCCCATTTTTCTCATGCCATACTTTCTAAGTAGGCAGAGATGGTGATTCTAGCCTCCCATGGCATCAGGTTTATGTGCTATGCTCTGAAGCAACTCTTATTTAACATTGTTTTTAATATGTTTCTTGTAATCCCGTCCTGTAGTCTTTGGAGAAGAATCTAGGATATTAAGGTTGTTTTTCTTTATGTTTTTTAAGGACCAAGCCTCACTGTTGACACAGCCTGCTCCTCTAGTCTCGTTGCTCTGGAAAACGCTTATAAGGCAATTCGTCATGGGTGCTGCAGTACAGCCCTAGTGGGCGGGGTCAACCTCTTGCTGAAACCCAACACATCTGTGCAGTTCATGAAACTGGGTCTGCTTAGTCCTGATGGTGCTTGCAAGGCTTTTGATGCTTCAGGTAAGGCATAAGTACAAAAGTTTATGTTGTATGAGAGTAACTTACTGTACAGTCTGTGACCAGCTACTCAGCAAAGAGCTAACCTTGTAGTTGTTCCAATGTGCACTGTTTGGGCCATACCCTGATCTATGTTGCATCCTCTATTGAACCTGGAAAATTAACTATGAGGAAGAAACTGATACATATGGTTCATCCCTCTGCCTCTGGGAGAAAAATTAGCTGTCTCTTGATGGAAAATTTCTGTTGTGAAATTTGTGATGAGCACTGTATCTTTCTAGGTCATGACATTTTTCTTTAAAAGAAATAGATATGTCATATTCTCAAAACAGTCTATTATAAGCAGTAATCTTCCTGCATGGTGTTTGGCAACATTTTACAAAGCAGAGCAGAAGTCATGACTTGTTCCCTCTCTATTCTCAGGAAATGGATATTGTCGCTCTGAAGCTGCTGTTGTTGTTCTTTTGACCAAGAGATCTATGGCTAAGAGGATCTATGCCACAGTCGTAAATGCTGGAGTTAACACTGACGGCTTTAAGGAGCAAGGTAGGTCTTGAGCTGCTGAAAAGTGAGATACCTACAGAACTGTTCAGTCTAGAGTCTTTGCCATAAAAAGTGGTCTGTTGTAGGGTTCTTTAGATGTTTTAGAATTTTTTTTGTGTTTGGGGATTTTTTTCATTTTCTGGTTTTGATAATGCAAAGTTCAGGACCCTGTTTTGTAAAGAACTTAAAGGAGAAATGTGGTGGTTTTTACTGAAGTAACAGCAATATTCTCTTGCTAGTTTAGCATTCCTCAGGACATCTCTGCAGTAACTTCTGCAGTGATGGTAGAAATGTAGGTATAGTATTATAACTGTAAAGCTCTTACCCTGCTGTTGTCCAGCTTCTCCTGCTCTCCAGTTGTGGTGACACAAAGCTTCACATGTTTTACTTAACCTAGAAATCTAGTATTCTGTTAACCAGTATCTTTCCACCCTAGTCTAACTCATTGCTTTAGGTTAATTCCTGGTTCCTCTGCTCTTCTTACAAAGAGCCTGAGAGTTTGGTGCTAAGAACATGGTGAAAAGGTCTTTGGTTTAGTTTGGTTTTTGGGGAGAGATCTGGCAGCCTAAAGTAAATGAAAGGATGCTAAAATCAGAACAGGAAGCATCTGATAGGAGAGTGGAATTGATGGCAATTTTGATCCTAGGTGTGACATTCCCATCTGGACAGATGCAGGAGAAGTTGATCAGATCTTTGTACAGCGAAAGTGGTATTAAACCTGAAGAAGTGGAGTATATTGAAGCTCATGGGACAGGCACCAAGGTCAGCATGGTCCCTTAGGGACTGAGTGTTTTCTTCCCTTGCATTTCTTGCCACACTTTCCATTAAATTATTCTTTGTTTTCCCAAAGTAAAATCCTTTTCCCTTCTACCAATTAGTAGAGTATATTCTGCTTCACAACTTTTGGACTTTGCCCAAACACTATAATCTTTCAGATTTCTCTTTTGAGGTTTGTTTTGGGAGTGCTGGCTAATAGCCATTCTGATTCTCTTCATACTAGGTTGGAGATCCACAGGAACTAAACAGCATTACACGTATTTTCTGTGACTGTGAGCGGGAGCCACTGTTGATCGGATCAACCAAGTCAAATATGGGTCATCCAGAGCCTGCCTCAGGGCTTGCTGCATTAGCCAAGGTAACAGGAGACTTGAGAAGGAAAATTTAGGATGTGGGTAACACCAGTGTGTGGGGTTTTGTTTGTTTGGTTTAGGGAAAATCTGCATTGATTCAGGGTGAACTGTTCACTGATATTTATAAGAACTCAGATGTTTCTCATTAACTACTTGTCTCACATGTGAATACTTTTAAAAGCTCAGGTGGCTGTCCTGCAAACCACCAAATGCTCAGGTGGCCCTCTGCTGTGTTCACACACACTTCAGTTCCCACTTCCTACTGAATTCTGTAGGAGCGTAGCTCTGCTCAGAATGAAGGCTTTGGGATCCTTTTGTTAATCCTTGTTGTTTACTTTGTCAGTCCTTACACTGGACCTTCCAACAGAGCTCTGCTGCAAGTCGTTTGGGTTTGAGGCACATACATCTAGAGGGATTTAGATGTTTGGAGTAGATGACAGTGACCAAAGATGAGAGGCAGTGGGGGTTTCAGTGCCAAAAGAGCAGCTGATCTTCTGGCTTTCTGTCAGGGATGTGTCATCTCTTCCTCTTCTCTCTTAGGATGGCAGGAAGCCAGGTGAGTTCTCTGGGATAAGGCTACCAGCATGAATAACTGTCTGTCTGTCTTAGCAACCAGCTTGCTAACTACTGCTGTAGGCAGACAGTCATCTATTGGCTCTGGCTGCTAAACTGCTTAGCAGAGAGCTAGCTAATGTTCACACTTGTTTGTAAGCCTATTACTATAGAACCTTGCAAACCAAAGTCACATATACTGCCCCTGCTAGAATTTTAGACTCTTCAAAGTGGTTGTTTGTGACCCAAATACAACTCACTGTGTAGTAGCCTCACCTGCATGGCAATAGCAGTGTCCATCTCTCTGTAGAGAAAAGTTTAGGGTTTTTTAGTGCCTTTATCTCTGACTGACACATTCTTCATAGAAAGAATGATAGCCTAGTCATAGAATAAGCTTCTCAATCCGTACTGTGTTGTATGTAACAGTTTGTTTAGTGTGGTTCTGTGATCTGTCAGGACAGGATCATAACTTTGAGGTACTGTTGCCCCCCACCTCTACACCAAAACCAGTGTTTCTTAGACAGTAACTGTCTCAGTATGTCTTCAGTTTGTATAAGTGTTTTCTTCTGGAATTCCATAAAATGCTCCTATGTGAGGTATCTGGAAATTTGATCTTGAAAGTATCAGATTTCAGACTTGAAGAGAATCCATTAATTATATGGATAGGTAGGAATGGAACTAAGGCTTGCTGAGGCCTCTTCAGTCAAATTCTGATAAGGAAGGGAAAACTCACCTGCATCTTTGAATTACTCAGCCTGTCTAATCACTTGCTTTGCAGCAAAGACAAAGCTTTTTGGTGGCACTGGTGGTATGCTCACTGTACTGTGCTCTCAAACCTAGGTAGAAACCATGGCAAACCTAAAGTACAATATATATCAGTGTAAAGCAGCAGCACATTCAAAGTGCATAATATTGTAGGTGTAGTGTGCATGAAAATCCTTACAGCTTTGAACATGTTGACCGTGAGTTGAAGTTGTATATTTATACTGGTTGTTCTCCCAGGTAAGCTGCCATGTCTGATAGTCATCTTGAAAGAGCAGTTCCCAAGACAGCACGTCTCTCTGACCATTCTGGGGTGATGAAGGAACTGTCAGACTTACAGAGCACATTGTGTTTGCAGCTGACCTTGTTGCCTGCAATTTACTGGGCTTGTTCTGCAGATGAATGTGGGCTTGGTGTCATGAGCTGTATGTAGAGAGAAGCTACTGAGAGAAGGGAGCTCTTGCTTTTTTTGGCACAGATATTTTGCTCCTCACACTGTTTCAGTACTTTCCCTTGGCTCTGCCAGTTCTGCCCAGTCTTCTGTTTCTGCTTTTTTGAATCAAGAAGACAAAAAATGGGTGTAAAGCAGCAAGCAGACTTCTTTACCAGTGCTTCAGCTTGATTCTTTTGCAGCAAAGCAAGAAATAGGAGCATTTTGTTGCAATAAGGAAGAGGATTTGTAAATGTGTGTGACTGGGAAGGGATGGAGTGGAATGTGATAAAGGGATGGGATCTGAAAGGGGAAAAAGATGATGTGATAGTCTTAGTACCTAGGCTGCTTTTCCAGCAAGACTGCATGGCTTGCCAGTTAGAAAGAGACTGGAAGCTAAACTTTATGCTACTATGCTCAACTTCCCTGCTGGCTTCCTGCATGGTCTGAAAATTTGCCTAGGTGATGCAGTTGCTACCTCAGTAACATCAATAATGCTATTCTCTGAAATGTTCCTTTATCCAAACATAGAGAACTGCTTCAGAATATGCTACATGGTCATTTGTAGTAAAATAGTAACAAAAGAATGTTTGTCATGAGACAATGTGGGGCACAGAGCACTCTGTTTTTTCTTTCAGGTCATTCTCTCTCTGGAACATGGGCTGTGGACTCCAAATCTTCATTTCAATACCCCAAATCCAGATATCCCTGCCTTACAAGATGGCTCCCTGGAGGTAGTTTGTAAACCAACACCAGTGAAAGGCGGCCTTATCGGTATCAACTCTTTTGGTTTTGGGGGTGCTAATGCTCATGTCATTCTGAGGCCAAATAAGAACAAATGCCAACCTCTGGAGACTAGTAACATGCCAAGGCTGGTTCAGATTTCTGGCAGAACCCAGGAAGCTGTGGAAACACTAATTCAAGAGAGCAGAAAACATGGAGAATGCAGCCCATTTGTAAGCCTGCTCAGCGATATCTCTGCAGTTCCTGTGTCCTCCATGCCCTACAGGGGCTACACACTGGTTGGCACTGAAAGTGACATAAAAGAGGTTCAGCAAGTTCAAGCGTCTGGTAGACCACTCTGGTACATATGCTCAGGTAGGTGTGCAGCATTGAGTCCAGGCTTTTCTATTCCTCTTTACATCTGGGGCTTGAGCAATTGTATTCTGTGCTCTAATGTTATTTTACAGTGTAGCATGAGGAAATATTTTGCAACTCTGTGACATGTTTAGGAGTCTTGTGTTTTCTGTATTTTATCAAAACCTTCCAATTTAACTGTCTTCTGATTATAGTGAAGCCCAGCAAATAGCAAGCAGTGCCCAGTTTAAAGAATGTAAGAAATGTACAATGCTTTGCTCTTAGTTAGAATTCTTTAACTGCGAGAGGAAAGTGTGTTGTGTCTACTCCTGTTTCAGAGTATTACTACTCTCACTTTCTCCTTGACTATCCTGCAGGCATGGGAACACAGTGGAAAGGCATGGGCCTGAGCCTTATGAAGCTGGATCTGTTTCGCCAGTCCATATTGCGTTCAGATCAGGCTTTGAAGAACACAGGCCTTAAGGTCTCAGAGCTGCTGCTGCAAGCAAATGAGAACACTTTTGATGACACTGTTCATGCATTTGTTGGACTAGCTGCTATTCAGGCAAGACTCAGTGGGCTAGTGGAGGGGGGTAGTGGACTCAATCTACATAAGCACCTTCTGCTAATGTGTCTGTTTGGCTAGTAACACTTTATATCAATTAATGGAAGCTTGTTTTGTGTAATCAGCAAGTGGCAGCTGTTGGAAATACCTCTCTGAGAGGAGGGAGTGCATTGTGCCCTTGGCAGTTTCAGGCTTTGCCACTTCCGAGTACATAACAAACTTAGTGGTGTAGATAGTCTTGGCTTCACTGCTTTTTTCTCACAAGATGTTTGGACTAATATTGGTCTGAACTGATTTGCATGTGTGTCCGTGTGTATATGTGACACAGTTTCTTCCATTAAGAGCTTTAGGAATGTCTTTAAATTTTAGGCAAATGTTTGTGCCAAGGAGCAAGGTTCCATTTCATGTCTTCTAAAATTTCTTCTGCAAATGAACTAAGTCAAGCTGAATTAAGCATCTTCATGATTCTGCATGTCAATGTGGTATTCATGGTTTCTTAATAAACTAGAGGCCAAGCTTTTAAAGTGATCTGGAACGCTGGTCTTAGCCTCTTACTTTGTACAGACACATTCTTGGCAGCCTTGTGTTGTTGGAAATATTTTCTCAGTGGAAAATTACGTTGTGAAGAGGCCCAGACAATACTGGAGTTGCATGATGATTCTTGGGATTGCTTTGAAAGGAGGATGAAGCTGTAGTTGTGGGGGAAAAAAAAGCAGTGAGGCCAAGAATGTCTGAACCAAAAAAGTTTATTATGTACTTGCTACGTGTGTGTACCTTTGAGGCCTGACTCCTGCTTACCCTGGCATGGAATCTAATTTTACTTCTGCTTGCAGATTGCTCAGATTGATATGCTGAAGGCTGCAGGTCTGCATCCCGATGGGATCGTGGGCCACTCAGTGGGAGAACTAGCTTGTGGCTATGCAGACAACTCCTTAAGTCATGAAGAAGCCATTCTTGCTGCTTATTGGCGGGGACGATGCGTTAAAGAGGCCAAATTGCCATCTGGAGGAATGGCTGCTGTTGGTAGGTACACCCTTACCAAAAGAGTGATGCAGGAATGTGCATCTGATCTCTATTGTATGTCATTGGGATAAAACTGGTCTCTGAAACTATCATGTCTGTAAAATCTTGGCCACTGTTGCCTCCTCTTTGTTTTCTTCTGATGTAGAACAGGCTCTTAAGTATTTAAGTGGATAAAATGGTAGTGATCTCTGTCCTGGAATACATCAGGATTTTGGTAACCATCCAAAATTTAAGTGGAAATGCTGAGCTTTATTGTCAAGTGACCAATGACAGGCTTCATAAATAATACCTTGAAACAAGGTAAAAATAAAAAGCACTAAATTTTTTAGCTCTCAATAGAGAGGTATCATACACACACAGATGTGTGTGTTGTATGTATGTTGGGGGTGTTTTGTAATTTTTTTTCCAAAGGAGACTTCTGATTGTCTGCAGGAGTAATGAGATGTGAAAACAGTAAGCCACTGTGATGTAGCGGGCAGCTGGCTAGTGGAATTTACTACGGCCTAATAGCACTTGGGAATAAGCTTTCTCCTGAACAAGCTTTACTTTGTGTTTGTGTAAGTCATATAGTTTTGCCCACTGTCAGGTAAAATTTTGAACCCAGCAGTTTTGCTTTGTAGTGTGACTTTATGGTGACTTACATGCTTAAAAGTAAAATTATTATTGGTAGCACCGTTGTTCTTCTGTTTCTTATTGGATGCAGGGTCAATTAAAACCTGAAACACTTTGGAGAAAAGTTGTTGCAGGTATAATGCAGTCTCTTGGATTAGAACACTTGTTATAATCTCAGATTTTTTAATTTAGGTAAAGCTCCAAAGGACTACCTATCTAATTTAGCATTTTTCCCCCCTTGAGATTAAATAAATTACACTCTTATCATAGAATTTGGAAATCTACATATAGTATGTTTTTGATAATCTAATGTTGAGTTCAAGTTCTTCCTGTGACTTGTATCTGCATAATGTATGACCAGATGCTTCATATTTAATCTGACATGCCACTAGAGTTACACATTTGTATGGCTATTTTGTGTCTCTCAGCAATCCAAGCTAGAGCAGGGGAGAGAACACATGGTCTTGGTTCCTAGAAACTAATGGCAACATGAGACTAAACAACCACTTCTGTAGCTTCTTTGAAAGTGTGGGGGTTACCCCCACCTTATTCATTAATGGGATGATGCAAAGATTTGGCCTTGTGTTCATCTTAACTGTGATAAATGTCATGGTAAAGCTCTAGGGTAAATATTCTTAGCTTTTGCAGAATTGCTTTGGAGGGGAGAGGGAGGTACCCGTCAGTCTCTTGAAAGTATTTCCCAATTTTGCAAAGTGCTGAATTGAGCAGAGTGACTGTGCACTTAAGATTTTCTCCTCTTATGAGGCTCATAACTAGAAACACTTTTGTTTTCCTGTGGTCTTCCTTCTGCAGGTCTGACATGGGAGGAGTGTAAACAACGCTGTCCTCCAAATGTGGTACCAGCCTGTCACAACTCTGAGGACACTGTCACTGTTTCGGGGCCTCTGGTGAGCATGAAACTGACATAGTGTGTACTGGGATTGTGAGTAGGACCTGCAAAGTTCAAGTTTGAAGAAAGCATGAAGCTTACTTAGAGTGCAGCTGCTTGGAAAGGGGGGCTGATTGAAGTGGTGGAGTGGACATAATATGTTGTATAAACTTAAACACTCAAATAGTCTGTGAGAAGAAGTGATATTAGTGCCTCAGTAAGCTAGTAATAAAATCTCTTCTATCCATGGGCATAAAGGATGATAAATTATAAGACTGAGAAGGGCAATAACTTCATCATTGCTGTGGCTCCCCTTAAATGGCAACTGATGAAGGGTATGGAGGGACTACAGTGGCTTGTACAGATACCTAGTATTATGTGAGTGTCTCTCTTAGTTCACTTATGTTTCTGTTCTTAGGACTCTGTGAATGAGTTTGTAGCCAAACTGAAGAAAGAGGGTGTGTTCGCAAAGGAGGTGCGCAGTGCTGGCGTCGCATTTCACTCCCATTACATGGCATCTATTGCCCCAACACTGCTCAGTGCTCTGAAAAAGGTAATATTGCCAAACCATGGCTTGCGCATGGCTTATGCTCTGACACCTGGGTTGCCTATAGGTTATGTTGAGCTTAAGGGGACTCCTTTTTTCAGAAGGAAGAGAAAATCTCTTGAAGAGCATGTAGACCTCTGCAAGATCTAATGTTTGAAATCACTTGGCCTGGAGCAGGAGGATGTCCTGAGCAATCAGCCTGCGAAAAGGAGGAACTGCTTGCTTTTACTGATCCTGTTGTTCTCTATGACTTGTAACTCTTTCTCCTGTCCTTCTTTCTTGACTGTCTGTAGGTCATTCCACGTCCTAAACCTCGCTCAGCACGATGGATCAGTACATCTATCCCTGAATCTCAGTGGCAAGGTGATCTGGCTAGGAATTCCTCTGCAGAGTACCATGTGAACAACCTCGTGAATCCAGTGCTGTTCCACGAAGGTCTGAAGCATGTTCCAGAGAATGCCGTTGTTGTAGAGATTGCTCCACATGCTCTTTTACAGGTATCCTATTTGTTTGTTACAGTATGACACTATATTGATAGCATCTTGCTGTTACAAGGACTTTGAGGGTCTGATGACTAGGGAAGACTGCAGCTTTTTTTTTTTTTTTTTCCCCCTAGTTCTGAGAGTACTTGCTTCCTTCAGTACTTCTGAGCTTTTCCCAGTTTTAATGTTTGGTTTTTTTGTTTGTTTCTTCATGGTTTTTTAGAGGGTGGTGTATGTTCCTAGTAAAAATAAAAAATCCCTAACACACTACCACTTTCTTACTCAGAAATTCACATTACTGCTGCTATTTGTTCCCATGCACTTCAGATAACTGATAGCCAGCTTTCTGAACTGCATAATGAGTAAGGAAAACATTTCATTGTTTGGATCTAATGGAGAGTGTGTACAAAAATTACGGTGGAGTGAGACATGCAAAGACTTAACAGACCTTCTCTATGAAAAATATCTTTTACCATCTGTACTCTGAATTTGGGTTGAGGTTTTGTTTTAAGAGGTGGTGGATAACAGTGGTGTTTTCCCCTCTTCTCCTAGACCAAGTACACTGAAACCACAGAACCTTACTTTCTTCTTAAACTCCTTTCTCTAATGAGATCAGATCATTATTCTTTTCTCCCCGCCCTATAAAAATTGATTCTTATGGAATTAGCTCCATAGTAGAGAATGCAGAACATGAGGTGCATTGGGAAACACTTGCTCCTCAGGATCAGTGGTGTGGTCTTGTCTGTATCTCTTAAGTCTCAAGGACTGGTCTTTTTTATTTGGTCAGTGGCATGCAAGAGGAGAAGTCTTAGGAAGAATAATAGAATAATAGTTACTCATGATCAAGATGAATAGTTACACAGTGCTTCTTAGTTTCAACCCATTGTATTTTTACTATGTCATGTTAGTCTTATGCTTTGAAAGTGACTTGAAGGGAGAATCAAGAGTACTGTTTTTAAATTGGGCATATGTTTTTTCAATAGAGACTGTATGCCTCATGTTGAAATCATTGAACAATTTTGGACTCGAATGCAAGTGACTAAGACTTCATTATCTGTGTTTGAAAGTATCCTGATTTTCTCCTGTAAAGATCACAGGATCAAATTGAAGAGAAGATAAAAATTGGGTCAGGTGTTCAAGGCTGAGTTTTTTGGTCTAATAGCTTTTGCTTGAAAAATGCTCTAGGATACTTCAGACCATAAGGTGCTGCTCCTGGCAAGGGAGTGTTTGCAAGTGGGAGGCATGAGAAGGTGCCTTAGCAGTTCTTCAAGTACAGGCTTTGGTTTTAGCTCACATTCTGCTTGGGAGAGGGATATTTATGTTTTGGCAGAATTACATTAATATTCTGTAGGGTCTGCTTTATTGGATGTGCAACAGCTAGGGTTGCTGGAAGGGTACTCTTCCCTGTTAAAGTGGTGTTTGTCCCAGCAGCTAGCACTGAACTCTTGGCACAGATACCTAAGTGGTTTGGAACCTATAGACAAAAATTCAGAGACAAATTAGTAAGTAATGCCTTCCACCAATGATTTATGGATTCTGCTTGACCAGGCTATCTTGAAGAGAACTTTGAAACCAACTTGCACCATTCTGCCTTTGATGAAGAAAGATCACCAAAATAATTTGGAGTTCTTCCTAACACAGATTGGCAAGATTCATTTAACTGGGTAAGGAGACATGGGGAGGAGGGTGAGTGGGATAACAGAAGGGAATTCAGGTCTCTTCTCTAATATGCATGTCTTCACATGGAATCAAACACTCCTTCAAGAAACCTTGAAATAAATGGGATGTGCATTTGTGCTTTACATACTTAGTTAGCATGCTCACTTGTGAAGTGTTCCTGTGGGTTAGAGACTGCTTGGGCAGGGAAGGTGCCTTCTAAAGAGAAGTGCCATTTTAAAGGCCTAGGAAACTGGCACTAGCTTCTGGAAATAAATTTTGCATCTTATAGACTGTTAATTACAAATTTGGCTGCAGTAAGTGTTCATGGTACATCTCAGACATGGAGTTTGAGACCAATTACTGCCTGACCTCTTAAGTATTATAACCAATTTTTTTCCTTACTTTTTCTTCCCATTCTTTCCCCCATGTCTTGATTATTTTTGTCTTTTTAGGATAAATGTTCTTGGAAATAACTTGTTCCCGTCTGTGGAATACCCTGTCCCTGTGGGAACACCCCTTATTTCTCCATGCATCAAATGGGATCACAGTCAGGACTGGGATGTTCCGACAGCTGAAGACTTTCCAGCAGGTTCCAAAGGCTCTGCATCTGCTTCAGTCTACAATATTGGTGTGTTGCTCATTTGGGGTCTATTATTTGCTTGTCATTTTCCTCCTTTACCTGTGTGTTTCCTTTTGTAAAAGTAAGAAAAGAATACTCAAAACAGCATCTTGAAAGCCATCCTCTGAAGCTTAAATGTTTGGTTTGGATTGACAAAAACCTGTATCTGTTTCTGAAATGGGATGAGAGAACATGAACAAACCAGGAACCTCTGTTGCTTTAGACTAAGAGTAATTCTAAGGGCTGCATATTGTCAGGCAGGATAGTGGGGGACACTAGAGCCTCTTGCAGATATTGAGGGGGAAAAACCTCTTTGTTAGAGTGTTTTTATTATTTTCTCTTTGTTGTTTGACAGATGTGAGTCCTGACTCTCCTGACCACTACTTGATTGGTCACTGCATTGATGGCAGAGTTTTGTACCCTGCAACTGGGTACCTCGTGCTGGCTTGGCGAACACTGGCGCGGTCACTTGGTGTGGCCATGGACGAAATGGCTGTTACGTTCGAAGATGTCACAATTCATCAGGCAACTATCATTCCCAAAAAGGGTGAGTGAGGAGTGCTGGTATAACTGCACAACTGTGTAGTGAAGATGGAGGGAGTGGGAGGAAAGGAATGCATGGGAAAAGTGAGGAGGAATGCAGGAGAGAGACTAAAGAGGAGTGCAGCATGACTGAGCAAAGGAATGGATTCACATAGTCAAGTAGTATGCATTATGGTCATCTTTATTACATGTTGTGAGCGGTAAGTTTAGGGATAGTGAAAGAAAAAGTTCTGCTTGAGGATGGTAGAGATAAATGAGCTCACAGTCCTGTCTTCCTCAATGTTTCTTGCAGGATCAGTACAGCTGGAAGTAAGACTCATGCCTGCTTCCCGCTGCTTTGAGGTATCAGGAAATGGGAATCTGGCTGTCAGTGGTAAGTGAAGGCAATATAAGTGTATAGGTACAATCTTAGTAAATCCATTATTTATAAACAATGGTAATGATCATTATTCTTGTTACTGTGCCCTTCAGGGAAGATTTCGCTCCTGGAAAACACTGCTCAGAGCAATTTCCGTAACCAGACAGATGGCCTTCGGACTCAAGCAGACAGGAGCTCAAAGCCCATGCTCTTGAAAGATGACATTTATCAAGAACTGCATCTGCGTGGATATAATTATGGACCAACTTTCCAGGGTGTTCTAGAATGCAACAGTGAAGGTAAATTTCCTTTCAAAAGAAGCACAATGAGCCTTGGGTATCGTAATGATGACTATTTGATCTTTTAATTCCATTTGTATTAACAGTTCACCTGACTGTGCCTTGTGAGGTAATTATACTTTGTGTGATAGGAGAGAACAACCAAGAGCATTGAGAAAGCTGTTCTCTCCAATGTAGAACTGTGTGGTGGATTTTACAGGGGAAGCTGGGTACATACGCCAAACTTGGCATTTAATAAGCAGTGACATTTTAGCATCTGATGAATGATGAAATAGTGAGGCTTTCTCTTCCTCTTCTGCAGCAAGTGCAGGAAAAGTTCTGTGGAATGGGAACTGGGTGACCTTCCTTGACACTCTGCTGCATATGCTGATCTTACCTGAGACTGGCCGCAGTCTGCGCTTACCCACGAGGATTCGCTCAGTCTGTATTGATCCAGTGCTGCATCGTGAGCAGGTGTGCCAATACCAGGATAATATAGAAGGTAATGTCTCTCATGCTTGAACTTCTGCTGGTTGCTTTGACTACTGGGTGAATGTGTGAATTCTGAAGTAGTAGGATGAACTTCGATGGGGGGGTCCTCTTAGTCTCCAAGCTCTTCTGCAACTCTGTAACCTCTCTATGAAAGAGCCACACATAGCACTGTTCATCAAATCACCCTGAACAAAATATATTTTTTGTTTTCCAACTTACATTTCTTTCCTGACTTTCAGCTTTTGAAGTTGTTGTGGACCGCTGTCTTGATAGCCTTAAAGCAGGAGGTGTTCAGATCAATGGTCTTCATGCTTCTGTGGCACCACGGCGACAGCAGGAACAGATACCTCCCACCCTGGAAAAATTCTGCTTTGTGCCCTACACTGAGAGTAGCTGTTTGTCTTCGAGTGCCTATCTTCATGCCTATCTGGAGCAGTGCAAAGGTAGAGTGGGATTGCTTTCTTGTCATACTAGAAGAATCTTCTAGCCCGAGAGAAGCTGAATACTCTTTCAGAACATCCAAGATATTAAATGTTGGTCTCTGTAGAAGACTTCAGCAAGGGTTCTCTGTATGATTGCTGGAAGCTAAAAGCTAGTTCTGCCTGAGCTCTCTAGAATGTGGGAAAGAGTAATAAGCCATGAAGTGGGACATCTTTCCTTCTATAACAGTCAGATGTGGTGTTGGATGGCACAACCCCTTCTGCAAGCAGAGAGACACAAATCATCTCTAAGGAGAAATCCAGCCTAGTTGCTTTAGACACTGACAGGAGAGCTCAATTAAGTGAGCTTTTAACCTTGGTTTGTTTTTCCCTGTGAACTGCTACAATAGGCAATTTGATTGTGGGCACATATCCAAACAGGGAAAATGTTGTAATGAGGCACACATCAAAGGAATCGTTTGCCACAAGAATAGAATAGGAGCAGTTCAGTCTGTTGTGAAACTGGTAGCTAAATACATTGTTTTTTGATGGGGAGACATCCACTAAACTAATTACCTTAAGTGCCTTTTCATCAAAGAGAAAAATGTTACTTTTTAAAAAAAATTTTTACTCTAGTGATGAATTTTGCTTCATCTTGAGAGAATAATTTTTTTCATTCTGTGTTGGTGGAGGGTCTTCATGCTCATCCTTAGATTTGGCAATAGATTTTAAAGATTTCCCTTTTTTTTCTCCTTAGTTTTCCCCTGCAGCATCCAAATACTGTCCCCAGAGCATATTTTTTCTAGGCTGTGGTGAGAATATTTTATTTTTTGTAATCCAGTTCCTGATCCTCAGTCAGGATTAACTATTTCCATCAGCTTATAAAGCAAAAGGGCATTTTATTATTTTTGTATCTTCAGAAACTTAAAATTTTCCTCCACAGCTCCCTAAATCAATCAGAAGTTTTCCGTTAGTTGCCCTCTTTAGTCAGTCTTACCACAGGTAATTGTGGGGGTTTAGTTTGTTTGGCTACAAAGCCTACTTATTTGGGGCAACTACTGCATAATACATAATTATGTGAATGTAAGAGGCTGCACTGTATCTGTGGGTGGGCTAATGATATAGGATGCTGTAATATGTGGTGCTGATCAGCTGGTGTAGCAAATGGAGGCAAAGAGGAAAAGAATTCTTGGAAAATCTTGACTCCTTCTTTCATTTCCTCCTTCTATTCCATAGGTCTGATCCAGAAGTTACAGTCTAAGGTGGCAGTGCATGGGGTCAAATTAGTCATCCCTGGACTAGAAAATGCAGTGGCTGCTACGGGGTCCTCGTCCACACAAAAGGGCCTTCAGCATATCCTCGCTGAGATCTGCCATCTGGAACTGAATGGAAACCTCCATTCGGAGCTGCAACAAGTTGTGATTCGAGAGAAAATGCACTTCCAAAATGACCCTCTTCTCAGTGGATTGCTGGATTCTGCAGAGTTGAGGACTTGCCTGGATGTGGCATTGGAGAACATGATCAGTCATAGGATGAAGATAATAGAGGTTAGTTGGAAGCCTGGGATGGGACTGTAGCTAGTGTTTCTAGGCCTTGCAGTAATCTGATTACATACTGCTGTTGTTCTGGTTATAATTCTGGATATCACTTATGTTTTGATTTGGTTTCTGCTTTTCCTTCCCCTTCTTTTTCTCACAGGCTAATGCAGGAAGTGGACAACTGTTCTCTCGTGTGAAAAGTATTCTGAATGCTCAGCCCCTGTTGCACGTGGACTACATTGCCACGGACTGCATCCTGGAAAACCTTTCAGCTGTTGAAACAGAGCTACAAGATGCTGGTGTTGTCTCTAGCCGGTGGGATCCATCTAGCCCTCCATCTGGAAATCTGACCAATGCTGACCTGGTGGTATACAACTGTTCAACAAGTGTTTTAGTGAATACCAGTGAAGTACTCTCTAATTTGGCAGCTGCTGTGAAAGAAGGAGGGTTTGTTTTGCTACATACTCTTCTTAAGGGAGAAACCCTTGGAGAAATTGTCAGTTTCCTTACAAGCCCAGATCTGCAGCAGAAACACAGCTTCCTAAGTGAGGTAAGCCTCTTGGAAGGACAGATACTTTCACCATGGATAGTCTGAGTCTGCTGCTTGCAGATGCCCTGATGGTAAATGTATAGTAGGCATTGCTTGCATGCCTTTCCATTGAGGACTTCTGCAGAAATATCTAATGAACACTTCTTAAGAAGAGAAGACTTGCAAATTACTACATATTAGGTTAATAGAGTAAACTGTAGGTTCAATCAGGAAAGCCTTTCTTAATGCTCTGAAAATTATTAATTGTCTTTTGTACATCTGTCTGATCTGTATGAAAACACTGGCCAGGACAATTCCTTTATTGTTAAAATCACGTTGCTGGGTTGGGTACGGCTCTATCACTGTAGGATCCTGAAATGCTTCGGTATCAGAATATCTCTCTTACTTTTGATACTACTACTTAGAGGGCGATTTTACAAGCCAGTTAATTTCTTCTAACGTTAAGGTCCTCCCAGAAGGAAGGCTTTTCTGTTGTATTTTTCTTTTCTTCCTTTCCTCTTCCTTATGTTATCTGATCCCATAATGAGATACTGTATAATAAGCCCTGAGAAGCTGGAGGAGGGACAGAAGATTGTCAGCATTATATCTTCAAACCAGTATATCATACAGATAAACTAATGCCAAAGCTGGTGCAAGAGGAAGAGAGTGAAAGGCAAGGGTAAGGGTGGAAACTGGGGCATCATCTTCTCTTGACATCTGTTAGACCAAGCAGTAATGGAAAAATGCACCTCTACTGAACTTACCTATTTTTCCTGATTTGAGGGATGCAGCGTCTCAGCTCTCTTCTTTTAGAATAAGAAGAGAATAGCACTTCCAAGAGTTTGGGTTTTGTTTATAATTCTGGGGTGGGGTTGTTGGATTTTGAATTTTGCAATTACACGGATTCTAGCCCTTCCTGCATACATTTTTTCAAGGGGATTTGAGAAGAAAGGTTAAGTTCTTTGCTCTGAATCTTTCCCGGTGAACAGGAGGATAAAGAGAAGGCACTGAGATGCTACTGGCACCAATAACAAAAACCATAAATTTGTCATTAATATCAGTAGCCTGGTATTAGCAAATCCCTGGGAGAAGATACCTGTCCATTGAATGCTCCTTCTTGAAGGAAATTATACAAGCCAGGCAAGAGTGTGCAGGACTTAGATAGTTCTCAAAGTTTTCTAGAAACAGACACTGTCCTTGGACCTTGATATAAGGGATCAGACTGTAAAAACCTTCTGCTGGTTTGTGCTTGGCATAGGAAAAGCAAATGGATGCTTTTCTGAGAGACTGCAGTCATCTTTATTTCATTCAGATAGTAATCCTTAAGTGTTTCTGGATATGCCATACATGCATTTACATTCTTTTGTTTTCCTGAAATGCCATTTCAGTGTAACTTAGACATATGGGTGCTTCTCCCCATCTCTGTGCAAACAGGGTTTATGTGACATAGGGTCATAGACACGTTCAAATACACTGTGGAATTTGGTGGTATGGTCACGGCTCAGGTTTTTTGCACACCGGCTAGTGTGCTAAGACTGGTTCCCTAACTTGGACTTTGAGGTATGTGTACTCCCACTTTTGGAAGATCCTTTAGGGAAGAAGGAGTAGTCTAGATGTGGATAAAACACTGTTACGTTAATCAAACCTGTATTTGTACTGCGACAATACAGAGCAAGTTTTCAAGAAAAAGCAAGAAAAACTGACTTTTGATTTTGCTGTTAATTTTGTTGCCTTGCCTGATTTGACAGGCACAGTGGGAGGACTTATTCAGCAAAGCTTCATTGAATCTTGTTGCCATGAAGAAGTCATTCTTTGGCTCAGTTATTTTCCTGTGCCGTCGGCAAGCTCCTGTCAAAACACCTGTTTTTCTGCCAGTAGATGAGATGAACTACAAGTGGGTTGAATCCTTAAAGGTGAGAATTCTTGTGTCCTAGGTATCTGAATTTCCAAATCATTATACTTTCTAAATGAGATATTTAGTAGTGTTGAAAGAAGAATGTGTGTGTGTGTTCAGTTTAGTAAAATAGAAGATACTAATCTCTGCCAAGAATATGAGGGCTATTTTCTTTGTAGTTCCTAGTAAAACAGTTTGGGGTTTGTCCTGTAGGAGATCTTGGCTGACCCATCAGAGAAGCCTGTGTGGTTGACTGCCACCAGTTGTGCGAACTCAGGAATTTTGGGAATGGTGAACTGCCTTCGCCTTGAAGCAGAAGGCCACCGAATCAGGTATGCAAGCATGCCTTTGAGTCACATTTGGGAGATGAGATATTTGTGTTAGCTTCTTCTCAGACCTATAGCAAAACAAACAAAATGACAACTCTTGTCTTCAGGTGTGTGTTCATTTCCAACTTGAACCCTTCATCTGCTGTCCCACCCACAAGTCTTTCTTCTCTGGAGATGCAGAAGATTGTTCAGAAGGACCTGGTGATGAATGTGTATCGTGATGGAAAGTGGGGCTCCTTCAGGCATCTTACATTGCAGCAAGGTACAGTCTTTGAGAGCTGAGGATCACTTGCAAGGTGATCCTTGAATCTGAATGAGCTTTGAATAGAAAATGAGTAGCTAGTATTCCTACGGTTACCTTTTATTATTATTTTTAATGAACAATTTTGAATTCTTCTGCTTCAGCTCAAAGTGAACAGTAGAACACTGTGGTGCCAGGAGGAGGGATAGGCTATTTAGGGCATCAGTAGTATTGCAAAGCAAGAAAGGGCTCTCTGAATAGCAAATGGAGGAGGAGGTAGAAATTGCACAAGGAATTTACTCGTTTTGGAAAGCACGTACCTTTGTTAATATGTGTAAGTTCTTACTGTTCCTTCTTCTGCAGCACAACCTCAGGAGCTGACAGAATATGCCTATGTAAATGTGCTAACTCGTGGAGATCTCTCATCTCTTCGCTGGATTGTTTCCCCACTTCGACACTTCCACACAACTGATCCCAGTGTTTTACTCTGCAAAGTCTATTACGCATCTCTCAACTTCCGGGACATTATGCTGGCCACGGGGAAGCTTTCTCCAGATGCTATCCCTGGTGAGTTAAAGTTACACTAAAAGGATATGTATTGTTGTTCTAGAATTAATCTCTTGATTGTTAGTTATGCACTGACTAGATTGTATGCCAGAAAGCATGGTTTTGAGAAGGAAGTACAGCTCTGCTGCAGGGCTGTACACTAAAAAGTTCCCAAGTTCTACTTCCAGTTACAGTTCCATTTTTTCCAATTAACAAGCTATGCTCTGAGAAATGTTGCTTGCCACATTGCACAGATACCAAGTGTGAGATAAAATATGTTGATAGAGGTTCCAGAGATGGGCATGGTAAATACCAAGGTGAGAATGTCGATGTTTCTTTTTGCCGTACTGATGGACATGCTTGAATTTCAGGGAGGAAAAATGCACAATGAAGTAATTGCCTGTTTACAAAATGGAGGTAGTACTAGCTTCATAGTGAGTTAAGAATTAATGTAATGTGTATGAAATGGTTTTAAAATATGTATTTAAAAGAGAGGGGATGGAGCATGTTAAAATTTAGTGGTTTGAGTAGGGCTGGGTTCCCCTTCATGACTGAACCACTTGGCATAATGGAAGTTGCCTCTGTGCATGGCAGAAGGTTGGAAGTAGATGATCTTTAAGGTCTCTTCCAACACAAACCATTCTATGATTCTATGACTGACATAAGTGTCTGCCTAAAACATGAATTATCAAAAATTCATATTTTGCAGTGATCATCTTTCTAGTTTATGTATCATTCTTTTTCTGAGGGACAGAATTGCTTCTGAAACAAGGTGTTTTCATGAAATTTCTCAGATGAAAACTGGAAACTAATGCAATATCATCAAGGATAAGTGCTCATGATTTAATGAGACCAAGTCCTTTTCCACTACTCTTGCAGTGAGCCATTAACTATGACAATTTATGAACTGTGTACAGAAGAGACAAATCTCAGAGGTTTAGACTTTCAGGGACTGCTGCTGTAGAACAGGAATTTTAGAAGATAATTTTCTTTTTTTGTAAAAGGTGTTAATGTTCTTTCAGGTAACTGGGCTTTGCAGCAGTGCATGCTGGGCATGGAGTTCTCAGGACGGGACATGGCTGGAAGAAGAGTGATGGGATTGCTGCCAGCAAAGGGGCTGGCCACAGTGGTAGACTGTGAAAAAAGGTTTCTATGGGAGGTGCCTGAAAACTGGTAGGTCAGCTTCTGTTTTCTGGTTAAGATTTGCCTTCCTGCCTGAGGCTGATGACAGCTCTGATCAAACCTGAGTGCCGCACAATGGCTAGATTCCCCTCTGACAAATGTTAACAGGGCTATAGTGTCCCAAGTAACTGTAGGATTTTGCATTAGATTCACTGCAGGAGTTCAGCAGCACTAGTTTTTGTACAGTGGCTTACACAAGGTTCTCATCTTTTTTTGGGCTCTTAGCTTCACGTGTTTCAGTATACACTGGGATATCAGTGTTTGTTATGTTTCTGGTTAGTTACTGAAATATTTTTGCAGAATAATGAAACCTGTCTATGTTTGGCAGCTGTGGTAGTCTGCTGTATGATTGACACTTTCTTATCTATCTCAGCAGTGGAACCTTTCTGTTGCAGAAAGGCAAATTTCATCAGGAGAATCTAGTAGCCTTTCCCAAGGCTAAAGATACCTCTTCCACTTTGCTCTTTAGGACTCTAGAAGAAGCAGCTTCAGTGCCTGTGGTTTATGCCACTGCTTATTATGCTTTGGTGGTTCGAGGTGGTATGAAGAAGGGTGAGAGTGTCCTGATTCACTCTGGCTCAGGAGGTGTGGGCCAAGCAGCCATTGCCATTGCCCTGAGCATGGGCTGCCGTGTCTTTACTACTGTAGGTGAGTACTGAGGGCCCAAAGTCATGGGGGGACAGAGATTATATCTAATAGAGGAAGCATGTGTGTGTACACGTATAGAAGTATATATACCTATTTAGGTATATACTTATTCCCCTCCCAGTGTGATCTGCTGTAGCTTTGATCTAGTTTCCAGGCTGAGAACTGGTTACATAGTAAATACAGCTACTGACTCTGTGCTTGAAAATTCTACAGCACAGTCAAATTTATTTGTCTCTCTACATTATATAATCAAAAGCCTGGAAGAAGATCATGGCTTCCTCATTTTACATTTAGTAATATGAATCCAATGCCTGTCCATTGAAAGGCTCTCATCTGTTTCTGGTCCTTGCTCTATCTCATAAATGAGCAGTAGCAGCCAGACAGTCTTTGTTCCAGAGTCTGACATCTTGAGAGACTGAAAGCTTGGAGATGGCTTCTCAGATTTACAGTCCTTGGGGGAAAGATGTGCAGTGGAAAATGGGCTGTTTCATCATAAAAATGAAATTAGTGACATCTTTCAACCTGTCTTCTACTTCCAGGTTCCGCTGAGAAACGTAAGTATCTCCAAGCAAGATTTCCACAGCTAGATGCTAATAGCTTTTCCAGCTCCAGAGATACTGCCTTTGAACAACATATACTTCGAGTTACCAACGGAAAAGGTGAAGTTCAATAAATACTTTTCCTTTTTTTGTCAGCTACCCCACATTATCAGTTGTGCATTCTAAAGACAATATGAGTCACTAGAAGACAGGGTTAGGCTCTCAGCAGAGTTAAGTAGGTGCTTCTCCTTTCATTGCAGGTGTCAACCTCGTGTTAAATTCCTTGGCAGAAGAGAAGCTGCAAGCCAGTTTGCGTTGTCTTGCTCGACATGGGCGCTTCTTGGAAATAGGCAAATTTGATCTATCTAACAACAGTCAGCTTGGTAAGATGGGGCATTGGGAAGCACCTCTCATTAGGTTTTAGCTCCGGCCTAGCACCCCTATGTGCCCTTTTCTGCAGGACAGCCCTCCAGCCTCCCCAAAATTTATACTTATGTCTGGTGTTACTAGGGCTCAGGTGGACAACTGACATTTGTTAAATTTTGTATCACTTATGATTGCTTGGTGTTCCAGTCTATCCAGACCCCTCTGCAAGGCCTCTTGTCCCTCAAGGCAGTCAACAGCATCCACCAGTCTTGAAGGCACAGGGCAAGATAACCCTGGTTTCTCTTATTTGGGAAAAATTTTTTGAATTTTGTAAGGTGATGTGTCAGTGAAAAATTACAGCAATGTTCTCCTGTTGTAGAATGATTGCATATAGCGTTGACAGCCTGCGTCCTTATTCTAATTAAATTTCAAAAATCCTATCATACTGGAAAACCTTGCTATGAGGAGGAGTCTCCTGTGGAGGTAGACATGATGTATGGAGGGTTATAGCTCCCCTGTGACTCTAACTCAGCTGTCACTAGACAAAAAAAAGTTCTTTTTAATATCAGACTGACCATGATATAGCTTGTCCTCTCAACACACAATTTTTTGGAGTTGCATTTCTGTGAAACTGGTCTGCTTGTACGAAAACAACATAATATTATGTATTGGAGAATATATGCAAGAATGAGTTCGGAAAATGTAGAATTCAAGCATCTGACTGCTTTACTCCTGTAACCTGCCCAGAAATGCTTCTGAAGCAGAGGGTAGGCTCCATTTTGAGATGTCAGCAGCATCAGGTCATAACCAAGTTGCTTTTTTTAGGAATGTCTCTCTTCCTCAAGAATGTGGCATTTCATGGGATCCTACTAGATTCAATATTTGATGAGGGAAACCAAGAGTGGGACGTAGTATCAGAGCTGTTGAAGAAAGGCATAAGAGATGGTGTAGTACAGCCCCTGAGGAGTTCAGTCTTCAACAAAGAAGAGGTAGAAGCTGCCTTCAGATTCATGGCACAAGGAAAACATATTGGCAAAGTTATCATCAAGGTAATGCAATAATGATTTTGATTCTCTGATACCTCTGGCCATCCTCTGGTATTGGATATTTTGATCCGTTTTGAGTTGAAGGTCTATGAGTAGGGCAGCACAGGGTCAGTTTTTACTGCTGACACTGTCACAATTGTAACTGTCAAGTCTGGCACTGATTCTACAAGGTTCATTCCTATTGACTGGAGGAGCATAGCATGAAAAGATAAGAAATGCATTATGTATCTGATTATCTAATTGTAACTACCTTTTTTTTGTGTGTGTTTGTGTGTTCTTGGTTGTTTTTTTTGTGGGGGGGAAGGTCCAAGAAGAGGAAAAGGAGTATCCTTTAAGAAAGTCTGAACCAGTTAAAATCTCTGCAATCTCCCGAACCTCCTGTCCACCTACGAAGTCCTACATCATCACAGGGGGCCTGGGAGGATTTGGGCTGGAGTTGGCACAGTGGCTAGTTGAGAGAGGAGCACAGAAAATTATACTGACGTCTCGTTCTGGCATACGAACTGGTAAGCAAAAATTGTAAGGGAGCGGGGAATATGACTGCCTTTCAACAGACCTTAGTTTGTAGTTTCTCTCCATTTTAAGGGTCCTGTTGGTGACTAATAATGTCTTGATCTCTTTTCTTTCCTGTATTATCTCACTTCAAGCTGTTGTCTCCTTTATTGTAAAGGAGGAACAATCTTTTCACTTGACCTTTTTTCCAATTACTACTTTCCCCCTTTTATGCTTCCTATTTCTATCAACCCATTTTCTCTCTTATAGAGGGTTTTTTCTGTAGCCTTTCTTTTATCTTTATGCCCTCTGCAAAGTCTGGCTACCTTGTCCACTGGCTGTAGCATGTTAGATCACATGCCACAAAGAAGGGCCTAAAAACTCCTTGTTAAGATACTTCGTTCCTCATGTGTGGATGCTCACTCTTGCTCCTTAGATTGCTCATCTGTAAAGATGAACCTTACTATCTGATAGCATCCATAAACATTTTTACTTAGATTTAAGGCATTAGTTTGATTACAGTGGCAGCATTGAGATTTATCAGTGATAGTCTTCAGTATTTCCTCATACAAATTCACTCATAACTCAAATCCCTTCTGTCTCTACAGGTTTCTTCTTTCTTTTGGCAAGTTCACAATCACACCACTTTTGTGTACAAAGCCATAGCTCAAATACAACTTTTCAAGTTCTGGTTGTGCTAGTATAATCTGTTGCTTTGCTCTAATCTAACCAATTTTCACTGTCTCAGTACCCAAATTTTTGTTAATTTCTCTTCACAGTTGGTTGGTTTTTTTCCTTCCTTCCCCCCACCACCACCCCAGCCCTTAGGTTGTCCCAGTGCTGTTCTCCACTTTATCTATGGTAGAATTTCTGAAATTCAAATGCTTTCTAGCTGCTGTTGAAATTTTGTGCAATTTTTATCTCATAGATGAATCAGGAATTATTTAGCTATTCAGTCCCTATCTAGTCAGAGAAGCATAAAGGAGCAGCTTAACCAGAGACTTACAGTTGGGATTCTTCATCCAAGGCACTGTCCACCTTTATTTCTTCTAGGTTACCAGGCTAAGCGTGTTCAAGAGTGGAAGGCACTGGGAATCAAAGTGCTGGTATCTACCAGTGATATTGGAACACTAGAAGGAGCACAGCAATTAATAGAAGAGGCTTTGAAGCTTGGACCAGTTGGAGGCATCTTTAATTTGGCTGTGGTAAGTGACAAAAATGCTCAGGACTTGTAAGAAGCAACATCCATTCATGTGACTTTTTTACTAAAGGCAGTCAGGCTTCATACAATTTTAGTTAAATTCTCTGTGTTTCAAAGGACACTATGCTTTGGTCCTACCTGGTGACTAAAGGCTTATGGGTCTGTTCCCTTGACCTGAGAAGCAACAGTATTTGGCCAGCGAGTTCAGTTCTGTGATGAGACAAATGTTGTCCTAGCCTCCTGTGGACAAGAAAAATCCCATGTAGAGCTTGCCAGAATTTCTGCAGTGTCAATACAGGAAAAAATACTGAAAAAAGCAGACTTGGCAAAAGGCATGTTGTCATATTTTGGGATATTCCGGATATGTCTGTACTGTGAAGTTACAAAAATATATTGTGTAGTGATATCCTCTCATATCTCAAGCCATGTGGCATATTTAAACAGAGAAACTCGAGATACTGAAACTACTTTCTTTTTTAATCCCTCTTCCCACCCCCCCCCCATAGGTCCTTAGAGACGGCATGATTGAAAATCAGACCCCAGAATTATTCTGGGAGGTCAACAAGCCAAAGTATTCAGGCACCCTTCATTTGGATTGGTAAGTGTCTGTAGAAGGGACAAATAAGAACTGTTTTTAAAGTCAAGGAACTGATCAAGCTTAGTTGTTTTAGTCTTGCACTAGCCTTTGACAATAATACACTAAGCAGGTTTTTCTGATGGGGTTTCTCCTGCTCTGTTCCAAGGGTGACTCGTAAGAAGTGTCCAGACCTGGACTATTTCGTTGTATTCTCCTCTGTAAGCTGTGGAAGAGGAAATGCTGGGCAAAGTAATTACGGCTTTGCCAATTCTACCATGGAGCGTATCTGTGAGCAGCGGCATCATGATGGACTCCCAGGTAAGATGACTTGACTCATTGCACAGTATAAACTATCTTGCCAAACATCCAGATGAGGACCAGCTCACCAGAAACCTGTACACTTATCTGGAGTTACAAAGTCTGTTGAAGGCTGTTTCCTGCTCCTTGATGTTACTCTGAGTCATTCACGTGTGAATGAATACTCACCATTTAACAGTACAAAGGAGATGCAGGCCTTAGCATAGCTCATTATTAAGTTCCTTTTTTATTAACTCACTCCTGTTCCTGCCATCTGCTTTAGTTAGCTGCTTAGTGTGTTTTTCTAATTTCTTCTCCAGGCCTGGCAATCCAGTGGGGAGCCATTGGTGATGTGGGTATCTTGATGAAGACAATGGGAAACAAAGACATTGTGGTGGGGGGAACAATTCCCCAACAAATGAGCTCATGCCTGGAGGTGCTCGATGTTTTCCTGAATCAACCTCATCCTGTCATGTCCAGTTTTGTCCTAGCAGAGAAGGTCTCAGCGAAAGCTGAAGGAGGTAGTCAGCGGGATCTTGTAGAAGCTGTTGCTCACATCCTGGGTAAGTGCTGTCACTCAAGTACTACTGGACGGTGCCTACTCTCTCATTACTTTTGGAAAGCAGTGGTGCTGCTGTAGGTCCTCTGCTCAGCATCTCTTCCTGATCTCCTGTGGTGTGGCAATGTTGCTGTTGTGAGACTGTTGGCTTTTTTTTTTCCCTTTACACTGCTCCTTCTCTCAAATAAGGACTGTTTCTTTTATGTGTTTTCCTCCGTTAATGTGTTTACATAGATACGCATATATACTCCAGAGTCTTGGGTTTTATTTAGAGTGAGCTGGTACCTTTCTCCAAATGGAGAATCAACAGGAACAGCCCCCAAGAGCAAAATTCTGGGACAGCACGTAAGACAGCAAATACATAACTAACTTCCTGAGTACTGTTCCAGCTTTCAAACATTCACCTTGATATGTCCCCATGCCACAAAAAATAGCTTTTCTCTACTTATTGCTTAACTGGTGTTTTATTTACTTACCCACTCTGTCATCCGATGTGAACATCTAGTAACCATAGCTTAACTATGCATTACAAGTGCCATGTCCTTCTGTCTTGAATCTGCTTTCTTTTACCATCGTGTCTCTTATTTTTGTGTTTGTACTGAATAATTGCTGTCAACTCTGTCTATTATGTCCCTCTTCAGTTGTCTCTATTGCAGACAGAACTGTCCTAGTGACCCTTTGTTTTCTACCAAAAAAGGTACTGATAAATGAAAGACAGTCTCCTGAGTGTTACTTAAGGAGTTGTGTGCAACTCACAGCAAATCTGATCTCTCAGGGCAGATGTGGCTTTTAGAAGCAATAGGAAAGGGTCTGGGAAACCACACCAGCTACAGGGTTACTTTGGAAGAGGAGAGTATGAAAGCAACAAAGAGAGGAGCTAGTAATGAAGCCTAATAGTGGGAAGGGTGACAACATGGGGCTGCACAAGGTGGAGGAAGGGACAAAGAGCTGAAGATGCAGGTGTTATTATGAGAGGCCTTCTACAGGTAAGGAAGGGGTGAGAGATTGAACAGTGGGAAAAATGAAGGTGAAAAGAGAAATGAAGCCTAAATGTATCACCTCCTCCTCCAGTGTTGTAGACATCAAGTGTTGCAGCCAACGATCACTGACACTGATAAATTCAATCTCGGTGTAGCTGAGTATTAGGTCTAGGACTGCAGTTTTCAATTAGAGCCTCCAGTGTGTGGAATCTGTCTAGCTGACTGACTGATCTGTACTTGGTCTAGAGCTGATGTGAAAATATTCACAGCTATTTAGTTGGGAGTGAGGTATCCCCTGTCATAAATCTGTGCACATTAATATGTACTCTAAATACTAGATCCCATATTACAGGGTGGGGGTTGTAGAAGAGGTGGTTGATGAAAGTACTAGATGATCCTGAAAGGTAAACTGCAGCTCTACAGCTGAAGTTTATTGAGAGATAGAAGAGAGTGGAGAAGGCTGCTAGAGAGGCCAAGAGCTGAAAAGAAGTTGGCCTTATGCTAGTATGCTCTTTTGTTCTCAGGGGTCCGTGATGTGAGTAGTCTGAATGCTGAGAGTTCCTTGGCTGACTTGGGCTTGGATTCCTTGATGGGTGTGGAGGTGCGCCAGACACTGGAGAGAGACTATGACATCGTTATGACCATGAGAGAAATTCGTCTCCTTACAATCAACAAACTGCGTGAACTTTCTTCGAAGTCCAAGACAGCAGAGGGTAAAGTGTCTGAATTAAGGTTGCTACCAAATAATTGAACTGAATCCAAACAATTAAGCCTCCAATCTCTTGCTTTCATCTCTAGTGACATAAACCTCCATCAGATCATGAAATAAGGTTATAATTGAATAGCTTTTAAGTGACAGACATGTCACAGAAGTGTTGTGACCATCAGGACAGGCCCATCATTTCTGGGAGCAGGGTGTACAAGCAAGGCAAGTGTGCAAGCTGCTTTCTTGCTTGGCTAGCAGCTGCATGCATGAGTACTCTTATGTAGCTATGTGTGGGATGCAATTTGAGACCTTTTACTTGTCTGGGGAATAAACAATGTAATGTCACACTCACAGGAAGCTAAAATCATATGCAGTTGCTGCAGAGCAACTGACAGTAGGAAGATTTCTGCTTCTATGACCTGATGATGTAGTGAGGCAACAAGCTAATCTAGGGCAGCCCTAGCCCTGAAGTTGTCCTTTAGGAGTATGGCTACATGACCAAAACTGACCCTGAAGCTAATTGGGTTTGTCTGGTGTGCTTTCCTTCAAAGAGCTGAAGTCGTCCCCACTGATGAAGGCAGGCCCAGGCGAACCTCCAAAACTAGATTTGAACAACTTACTGGTGAACCCAGAAGCGCCAACAATCACTCGTCTAAATGATGTTCAGAGCACGGAGCGCCCTCTTTTCCTTGTTCACCCCATTGAAGGATCCATTGCAGTTTTCCACACTCTGGCCTCCAGACTTCACATGCCCTGCTATGGGCTCCAGTGCACAAAAGGTATCTCAGTTCTTCAGCATCTTGAATTTGCAAACATAACATTCTGAACTGTAGTTGCTTTTAGAGAGGGCTTTGTTTCTAGACTATTAAACTTGGAGGAACAAGTATCAGGCCTATTAGTCTGCAGAGGGTCATGTCAAACATCCCCAGTATCAAGAGGAAAAATGGATGAAATTGAAGAGTTTACGTATACAAAAGTCAAAGCATTCTGTTCAACCTGTCCTTGGAAAGCAGCAATATTACTATTACTTGTCCTAAATGCAAGTTGTTAACAATAATTTATTAATTTACCTGCAAAATAACCTGGATGTTTCCAACAGGATTGTTTCTGAGTGCATGAAAACATAATTTGTCTCTGCCAGTGTCTTTTCACGAGTCTTTCTAACTCGCTTCCATGTTCCAGCCGCTCCTTTGGACAGCATCCAAAGCCTGGCAGCCTATTACATCGGTTGCATGAAGCAGATACAGCCTGAAGGACCTTACCGCATTGCTGGATACTCTTTTGGTGCCTGTGTAGCCTTTGAAATGTGTTCCCAGCTGCAAGCACAACAAAATGCTTCCCATGCACTCAACAGTTTATTCCTTTTTGATGGGTCTCATTCCTTTGTGGCAGCATATACCCAGGTAAGGGCACAAAGAGAATCTTCTTTCTGGGGACCATCCTCTCTCATCAGGGCTCATTTTTCTCAAAGCTTACTATTCTGGATCAGCAATCTGAAAAGCTGACAGACTTTCACAAAGATTTTAGAAGACAGCTGTAGACAGTGGATGCTTAGAGATGGCTGAAGGGTAGAAGCACATGAGAGGTGGTCTTCATTAAATGGAAAGAGTTCAAGCACAAATGTTGCTCTTGCTATGATAAATCATAATATTAGTATGTCTTCTGGAAGATCCTGGTGCAAGTCAAGATCCTCTTGTAGTGGTGCGAGGAAACCTTGCTTAAGGGTTCCCTTTAATTTTCATTGTACTTTAGAGAATACTAGGCTCTTAGCAATTGCCACCTGTGGATTTGCTTTCTAATCTGTCTTGAAGGGATTTCCCCCTTCCTTTCCCAGTTCACACCTTTGGTTCTATAATTGTTTTTATCTGACTTTTAATATCAGGCACGTTCCTCTCGTGTTCACATTGTATTCTTCTCTCTTCCAGAGCTACAGAGCCAAACTGACCCAAGGAAATGAGGCTGAACTGGAGACTGAAGCACTGTGTGTCTTTGTTCAGCAATTTACAGGCATTGAACACAATAAGGTACTGTTTCTTATCTTCAAAATCCATGTGTCTTGATATTGCACAAGAGGGTGCATTTTTTTTTTGTTTAATGGAGATGAATTCTCAACTGTTGAGACTAATCTGAAAAAAATTTTAATATTTCCAGCTGCTGGAGGTTCTTCTGCCCCTGAAAGATCTGCAGGCTCGTGTGAATGCTGCTGTAGACCTAATAACTGAGATTCATACAAACATCAATCGTGAAGCACTCAGCTTTGCTGCTACTTCATTTTACCATAAGCTGAAGGCTGCTGACAAGTATATACCAGACTCCAAGTATCATGGGAATGTGACACTGATGCGGGCAAAGTCTCGCAATGAATACGAGGAAGGTCTGGGTAAAGACTATAAACTCTCAGAGGTCAGTCATAGCCCCACTGATGACTGTTGAATTTCTTCTGGTATTTGGGGAAGCCAAAGGAAAGCATGGGAAATCACCCTTACTGAGAAAAAAAAGGACAAAACCAACCTTAAAGACATTGTTCTGCAGCTGCTGTGCTCTAACAAGAATTAGAAGTCTCCAAAAGCAAATAAGTTTATCGGTTTCAGGCATTTTCTGTGGGTAGTGAAGGCCAGAAAGTCTTGCCTGTATATAGGAAATGTTTTCTATAGCTGATTCTTGCAGCTCTCTAGAATGACTTTGGATAGTAATGATGTTAAAAGAGAGCAATCTCTTTTCACTGTAGACCCTGAAGCTAATTCACGGAATGAGGGCAGCCTTCTGAAGAGCAAGTGTCAGTCTTATGACAATAAAGGCAGCTTTTTCTCAGTTACCTTTTTTTCACTTAGAAGCTAGTAGTTAGAAGTGGGTTTCTTGTGGTCTAAAAAAAGTTGGGGTTTGGCCCATAGTCCAGATAAGGTCACTGTACTTCAGCCCCTGCTCACATACAAGGTTTAAATTGGTGCAAATACCAGGGAAAAGGAAGTGATTGTCAGAATTCCCTTCCTGCTTCTGGCATCTCCTATCCTTTCAGATATCTAGCTTAGTCATTACTGATTCCAGGCTAACTTATACATTATTAAAGTTACATAATGACCTTAAAGGAAGATTTCTGGTGGTGGGAGAAAGGGGGGGGGCAGGGGGGGTGTTTATTTTGTTAACTTAAGGGCTTGGAAGTGGCTATTTTATCATTCAATCTTTGATATTTTAGGTAAATTATTCTTTTGGTACTAGGTTGGTTAACTTCCTGCCCAGCTTATATATTTGAGTGGATCACCTGTCAGGTTGTCAGACTATTGTGCTTTAAAACACTGGTTCCAAACAGTGCACCACAGCTGATCTGTGAAAACGTGTCAGAGTAAACCTGGTGCCATTTTTAACTGAGTTTGATAGAGACAGTGGTCTAAATTATGAGTAACTTGGAAGACTAACAAACCCAAAGTGGCTAGGTGACCAGCTGGTTGTAAATTGTGAATGAAAAGTTTTTCTTTTTCATACTTACGCAGGTATGTGACGGGAAGGTATCTGTCCACGTTGTTGAAGGAGATCACCGCACCTTGCTGGAGGGAGATGGTGTTGAATCAATTATTGGGATCATCCACAGCTCACTGGCAGAGCCACGTGTCAGTGTCAGAGAGGGTTAACTTCTACTTCCTCACTATCAGTGATGAAGAAAATGCCAACAACATTCCTAGTTATGACAGGCCCCAAGGAACTCTTCCTGTTCAACATCTCATCTGCTCTGCTGCCAGAACTGGGAAATCCAGCTGGACTCAATTGGTCTTTTTCTGTTTCTTTCTTGCTTATCTTTTCCTTTTCCTACATTTATGGGTTCTATCTCCTTCCTTTCCTATGGCTGTTTTTCCCCCTAGTCTCCCTGTCCATGTTAACTGCAGTGCTGTGACTCTGTCACTGTGCACTGCAGTGAGGGTTCCCCACAGATGTTGCTTCCTACACCCTTGGCAGTATAAAAAAAAAACAAATTTAGGAGTAGATTTCTTGTGCTTTATGTTGTTTTTGTCTTAACAGTATTCCAAAGGGTATGTGATAGCACTTGTTGACCAAGCCTAGTGAACAGGGAGAGAAGAGGAGCTGCAGCTGATTTTGGAGATACTTTTTATCTGTGAAGAATCTGTCTGCAGTTTAGGTCAGAAAGAGAATTCCATTGAGGGTTTTGTAACTATATTTTTTAATTTGCTATATTCTAAGTATTTATTGTGTCAAACCAGAGACTTCTTACTTGGTTTTAATTTATTGTGGGTTATAGGAGCAAAGAAACATCCTTTTTTGGAGGGAAAGGTTTATTCTACAAGGGAAAGTTGCCCATCTTTGAAATCATCTAATTTCTTGTTGGTTTTGTTGGGGTTTTTTTCTTTCTCCCACTGCCCTGCCCTTTTCAGAAAGCATTAGGTAGAAGGAAGGATTCTTGCCATCATGTACTCTTCAGGGGAGAGAGGGGCCTGGGGGATATAGGGTGGATTGTTTGACAGATGCTGCTGTATTGAACAGCCATAACTTGGGCATGATAAAAACAGGCAAGGCTGTCCCTAGGCAGGTAATTTGTTTATATTTGTGCAAGGTTCTGTGGCCTGCTCTATCAGAACCTCAGTAAAGCATTAAGATTATTGCTTTACCTTATCCCCTCTCACCTCCAGTCTTGCCACCCAATGAAAAATTTGGAATGGGGAGGGGGGGAATAGAATTCCTTAACAATAACTGAACAAATCCTCCCATCCTGCTCTCCCATAATCAAAGGTCAGGCAAACATACAAGTATCTGCCCAAGGCCTGTATATATTTTATTTAGCACAGGGCTTGCTTAAGCCTTGTATTCATTTTCCTTTCGGTAATGAGACTGGAAATCCCACATAAGTTAGCTAAGTAATCAGTTTGATGGTCTGATTTTAAAATACAGTAGTACCTTTTTAAAGGAAATTTGCATAAAATTGAATTGAAAAATTTCTTGCCTTTGCTATGCTGGATCTGTCCTTTCCGAAATCAGTAAATCCTTGTTACACTTATGATACAGAGGAGACCTGGGTAGCAACAAAGCACCAGCTAGGAGGAGCTATTGTGCTTCTCCAAAGTGCTGTACAACCCCTCTTCTCTCCATTCCCCAGTAAAGTATTCTGGTGGTCCAGGAGCATTCCAGTGACAGGAACAGATGGCTCTTCACTGCAGGTTCTGACCTAGTGTCTTTTGCTTATACCACCCTCTGTTGACAGTGGCTGGGTTAACTGATTTTAGTTTTATAAAATATTTCTTTTGTGAAATTGAAATAAAACAACATAATGTCAGCTTAAACCATTTTGAAATGTCTTGTTCTTTTTTCTTTTTTTTTTTTTTTCTTTTAATTAATACTTTTTGGTCTGAAGAGTGTCTTTTTGGCTTTTCTAGAATTAAACAGAATTCATCACTGGTTGGGTTTTGAATTCTTTCCTACCATCATTTCTTAATCCCATGTTTCATCTGGAGTCTCTCACTTCTTGGTATAAAGCAAAAAAACTGCTGCTAACATATCTGATTTGTAGTGTATAGAAATAATTATAGTAACAATAATAATGATGAAAATAATAACAATGAAGGCGTAGTATTCTGAAGCATGGCTTGTTGTTGCCATGATTTTGGTACCTTAGATACAACCAATTTACAGCCATAATATTGAAGTGGGAACTTTTAGATGGGCTTCTATTTGCAGTGTTGGACAAGCCATTAATACTCCTGCCTCAGTTTCCCTGTCTGTAAAATGGGACCATAGCATCTGCCTCAGGGCCTCTCTGAGGGTCAGACAGGCAATGGCTATAAATGCTCTGAAGTTTTAGGTATGATGTCTAAGTGTTAGACAGTAACAGAAGGAGGAAAGTGTCTGCTGTGTGAGGCATACTGCATACTGATACTGGAGTGGCTGTGTAAGCTGTGTGCATATACCATGGGACTTCATGACATCTACTGCCCACTGTCCCTGCACCTGCTGGCATTGGGTACTACATAAAACAAAACCAGTGGGGACTAGTTGGTTTGGTTTAACTTCTGGCAGTTGTAGTGAGCCTGAAAAAAAGGGGAAAGAATCTTACTTTTGTGTTGGTTATATTTAAAACTGGAAGGAATAAGAAAGGATTAAATGTAAAGCAAACAGGTACAATAGTGCTGTGCTAATGTGTGTAACATCTGAATGGACTGTGTGGCAGGAGCAAGGACTAATGCCGTCCTATCTGTTGAAGCAGGAGTTTGATAAGCTCCCTGTATAAACAAATCTGTATGGTTTCATCTAAGCAGAGCTTGAAAATTTTAATCATAGAAGTTGCTGAAGAATAACTTACAGCTCATATACTGTTAATGTTCTTGTGGTTGTTATTTGAAAAGCAGAAGGTTGTTATGTTGAGGGCTTTTTTCCCCATAATTATCTGATTATGAGCTGCTGCCATGTAACCCATTATTATAACTGGCTGCTAAACACAGTGTGCCAAAAATAAAAACCTTATTAGTGATGGTATTGCTTGTTTCTCAGTGGCCCATCAGATTAGACATGTAGAATAATATCAGAAGGCAAAATCCAATATTGCAGTTTCTTGTTTTGAGAAGACAAGGACAGAAGTGAAGTCCCTCATACCTACCCTTTCTGTGAAACTGAAGTGGGGATTCTTGTCAGCTGATGCATTCCATCCTTTTCAGATAGCTTCTCACAGGCTAAAACCATGCTGATCTCAGTCTCAAGACTGAAGAGCAGTTCTCTGACTGGGGAACTGTTTAGGGTCACAAATGCATATTGCCATTTTGAAATGATGGACCATGTACCTTAAATCTGCAATAGAAAGAGTTCAAGAATGTATGGTACACAGCATATGTTGTCACCAGTATTAAAGCTATTATTTTCCTTTCCTAGTCTACCACCATAGAAGGCAAAGAAATACAGCTCTCTTGCAGAAGACAGCAGTAAAAATAATGCAAGAAGGGCCACAGTTTAATAGAACTGGTTACATAAAATAGCACTACCAGAAAGTGAAGTTCTCTGGTGCTGAGATGGAGGTCAAGTAAAACACAAAAGATTTAAGGTAGAATAGGAAGTAGGTGTTTGGTTTTTTTGCACTTAAACAAGTTACCAGACATCATGGCTGCAAATCAGGTCAAAAGAAAGAAAAAAATACCCCTGGAGCAGTTTCATCATAGGAGAGTGCTGATAGCAGGGGTGCAGAGGCTGTATATTTAAAATAGCAATCTCATTCTTCAGCCTGCAGAGAGGTCATGAAAGATGGTAAAAAATAATTAGAAGCTTGAAACATTTATTGCAGCAAGTTCATCACAGCCATGAGTGCTAGAAAGCTGGAGAAAGGGGGAAATACAGGCTTTTACAATGAACTTGTAATGTGAAGGTTTGTCAATGGATAGACTTAACAGGCTTACTGAGCAAAGGGAGTTTACATGTAACTCTGCTTAGGCTATGGTGCTTTGCTACGATTTTGTTGGAGTTTTTCTCTCCTGAAGAAAATAAGTCCTATAACTCAAGTTACATTGCTGTTTTGACTGCAGTAGAGAGAGAGCATTTTTTATATGCTGGAAGGTATTGGCTGAGAGAAGCAGAACTCCACCACTGTACTCCTCCTGGTGATGATCAATAGCTTTATAAAATGATGCAAAATGAACGATATTGCCATGGATGATGTTACATTTGGTTCAGTCATGTGGACCATTTTCACCTCTCTGCCCCGACCATCCGACACCAAGGACAGGAAAGGCCTCGCACTTTGTCCCAGCTCTTGCAATGCTCAGTCACGGCGCTTCCCATCGGCTGCGGCGAAGGCCCAAGAGCTCAAAGACGCCTGGCTTAGGCTCGGGGACAAAGGACGGGAGTTGCTGCCGCCCTGCGCGTGGCGTATACCGGCCGAGCGCCGGGGCGCCGTGCGCCGCCGCGGCACCTGAGGGGAGACCGCCCGCGCACGGCGCCCCGGCAGCCGCTCCCATGCGGCTCCTCAGCCGCCCGTCAGCCGCCCCCTAGCCTCTCCTCAGCCGCCCCTCTGCGGCTCCTCAGCCGCCCCCTAACCTCTCCTCAGCCGCCCCTCTGCGGCTCCTCAGCCGCCCCTCAGCCGCCCCCTAACCTCTCCTCAGCCGCCCCTCTGCGGCTCCGCAGCCGCCCCTCAGCCGCCCCTCTGCGGCTCCGCAGCCGCCCGTCAGCCGCCCCCTAGCCTCTCCTCAGCCGCCCCTCTGCGGCTCCTCAGCCGCCCCCTAACCTCTCCTCAGCCGCCCCTCTGCGGCTCCGCAGCCGCCCTTTTGCGGCTCCTCAGCAGCCTCTCTGTGGCTCCTCAGTCGCCCCTCAGCCGCCCCCTAACGTCTCCTCAGCACCCCTCAGCCGCCCCTTTGCTGCTCCTCAGCCGCCCCCTAACGTCTCCTCAGCACCCCTCAGCCGCCCCTTTGCTGCTCCTCAGCCGCCCCGGGCAGCTCGGGGCCCCGCGGCCGCTGCGCCTCTCCCGCGCGCGGCCCCTGCTGGCAGCGCCGCGGTTTCTGGAGGGGACGGCGCGCGGCTGCACCGCTGAGCCGGCCGGAGCGAGATGGCGGTGGCACCGTCCGGCTGCGCCGGTGCCCGGCCCGGGCGCAGCGGTCGCGGCAGCCTGCGGGCCTCAGGCCGCGAGCCCCGGGGCGGCGGCGCGGGCCGCCAGCGGCCGCAGCGCTGCACGGGCGAGCAAGCGGGAGATGCCGAAGCTGCGCGGGGAAGCCTTCTGGAGGGAGACGCTGCGGAGCGCCCACTACGTGGTGGCGCCCATGGTGGACCAGAGCGAGCTGGCCTGGAGGCTGTTGAGCCGCCGCCACGGCGCCCAACTCTGCTACACACCGATGCTGCACGCCCAGGTCTTCCTCAGGGACGCCAACTACCGCCGCGAGAACCTTTACGACGAGGCCTGTCCCGAGGACCGCCCGCTCATCGTGCAGGTGAGCGCGGCCCCCGCCCCTGCTCCCCCTGTCAGCCCCAGCACCGGGAGCGGCGGCGGAGGCGGCTGCCGGGAGCAGCTTCCCTGGGCTCACCTTGCGGTGCTGTTCTCGGGTAACTTTGAGGACGCGAGTCAGCGTTGCCAAACGCACGCATGCCTTCCACCCGCTCGTGCTAACAAATCCAGGCGTTTCCCAAATGTGCATGAGTTGAAGGTAGTCAGCCTCATCCACATTTTAATGTGATTCTATAGAATGACAGAAATCTCATTTTCTTCATCTAAATACTGCTGACAGTTCATGAAGATGTGTTTTTCTGTTTATCCCACATTTAGCAGAGGATTTGCCGTCCTAACCACAGGGGCCTGGAGCACTGGACTTCTCAGAGGGTTTCAGTCCCCTGCACCTCATCTTTAGAAACAGATTACAGTTGATCTTGTAGAGTCTGGGTGTGTCCTGGACCTGGTGCCACTTGAGGATCACAGCTTTTTTGAGTATTAATCTGAAACCCTGAGCTCAGTGTTTAGCTATAGAGAAAGGATGCAAGGAAGATAGGACAGACTTTAAAGCTTGTGTTGCTTCTGCTTCTGGTCTACTGTGTGATGTTAAGGTATTTCGCTCTATCCCAAAGAGGGAAAGTGGCTTGTGGAGCTGGAGAATAATGCAGGCAAAGACGGTTGTCATGAGCAGAGGAATGACTGATTTCTACACATGGAGCAGTTAAATGGATGAGGACTCTTTACCCTGGAAAAGAAGTGTCTCCCTTGAAAGAGGGGAGAGAAAAGAGGAGCCTGTGGAAGTATTACTGGCTTGAAGATGATGAATGGGAAACAAGTAAGCATAGTGGTAGTTATAAACTGTGACATTCATTGCTGTGGGATGTACTGGATTCTGGAACATTACATGAGTTTAGAAAGCAAATGAAGGAAAACACTTGAGGGTCTTTAGGTGCAACAAACACACCTTCTGTTTCCAAAGTCCATAAAGACACTTTTTCAGCTTCTGCTGTTCCCTAGACATTTTGGTGTTGACCTTTGATCTGTCTCAGTACAGCTTCACAGAATCTTGGAATATTCTGGGTTGGAAGGGACGCACGAGTCCACAACGCACAAGTACATTGAGTGCAACTCTTAAGTGAATTGTCTGTACAGGGATAGAACTCACAGCCTTAGTGTTATAAGCTATACCATGCTCTAACCAAATGAGCTAATCTCAGCATCTAGTACATTCTTCTTCTGTGGGAGGTAGCTTCTTTTGACACAGAAAAATAAAAGTGGCGGAAATTCAAGTAATCTTAGAAAGCTGTAAGTCACAGATCTTCTGCTCAGTAAGCTGTGTGTCCTGGGTGACACTACCAGAACAGGATCAGTTGCTGTGAGCTTGCTGTGTTACCCTTCTTCCCACTGACCACTATTGGATATAAAGTATGGAACTAACTGATCTTTGGATTGATCTTGTGCAGCAGTCCTTAAAGATTTGGTCACACAGACTTGGAATTAGATTAGACAGAGGTACATCTGAGCTCAGCCTGCTCTGAAGACTTTGTTTACTGTGCTAACATTCTCATTATATGACATGGTTGGAGGCTTTCCGTAGTTTCAGTTGTCTCAGAGAAAGCAAATATTTTTTTTATTTTAGTAGGTGTCAGTCATAATTTAATGTGGTGCTATAGGGTTTAAGTAGCACCTTCTGCTCAGAAGTGTTTACATTTTGTTTCAAGTTTATTTAAGACATGATGGAATTGGTTTTTGTGAAAAATGAAGTGTAGAAAATCTGTTTAAAACCGTCAATGAGAAGAAGAGTTTGTCTCTGTCCTCTTCGACAAAGAAGCTTCAAATTAACTAATTTTATTAATTTGATTTTTGCACTGTTTAAAATGTAATATTAATTACATTCAGTTAAGACTGAGCATTTGACTATAGCCCATGTATCTGTTTCACATTCCATGGGAATTCATTTTAGAGGCAGCTTTGCTTATTGGTATCTACAAAGTTTGAGCTGTCTCAAGACCCAGAGACATTATGGGTAACTGTTTTCTTAAGCACTGCCTTTCTGTACTAAAATGCTATAGGTGTTTGTTCTGCAGAGGATTTTAAAAGTTGTTTCCACTTATTCTTGTGTACAACACGTAAAATATTCATCTGATATTTCTTTGCCTCTTGAATGCTCATCTTTCTCGTCTTGTCATTTGAAGGTTGAGAATCTTTAGCTGGTAAGTGTCACAGATTTTGTTTTGAGTTTTTTTTTTAATAGAATCATCGAATATCCTCAGTTGTAAGAGATTCACAAAGTCCAACTCCTGCACAGAGCAGCCACCAGAATCCCACCAGTGTTGTCCTGACGCTCCTTGAGCTCTGGCAGGTTTAGGGCTATGACCACTGCCCTTGAGAGCCTGTTTCAGTGCCTGATCACCCTCTGGGGAAGAACATTTCCCTGACATCCAGCCAGAACCTCTACTGACACAGCCCCAGACATTCCCTCAGGACCCTGTCACTGGTCACAGAGAGCAGAGAGCAGAGCTGTCCCTCTGCTGCCCTTGTGAGGAAGTTATGGACTTCTAGGGAGTCTCCCCTCTGTCTCCTCTTCTCTAGGCTGAACAAGCCAAGTGACCTCAGCCACTCCTTGTATGGCCCCCATCTCTGTAAGCTCCTTTGGACACTCCCTAATAGCTTTGGATCTTTCTTATATTGTGGTGTCCCAAACTGTCCCCAGGACCTGAAGTGAAGCAGCCCCAGTGCAGAGCAGAGCAGGACAATCCCTTCTGTGGCCCAGCTCCCCACGATGCTCCCAGATACCCCCAAGGACATAGCTGGCCTTCCTGGCTGCCAGGGCACTGCTGGCTCATATTCAGCTTGCCATCAGCCAGGACCCCCAGGTCCCTTTCTGCAGCACTGTTCTCCAGCCTTTTGTTCCCTTGTCTGTCCATACATGCAGAGTCACCCTGTCCCAGGTTCAGAATAGGCTGCTTGTCTTTATTGAACTTCATATGGTCTGTGATTGCCCAGCCCTCTGATTGTCACAGTCCTTTTGCAGCGCCGCTGTGCCTTCCAGGGTGTGGGCAGCTCTTCCCAGTTTAGTATCCTCAGCAAGGTTACAAATGTCAGCAAGGTTACAAGTCATTTATGAAGCTGTTAAAGAGCTCTGGCCCTATCTGAGATGGAGCCCTGCGGAACCCTAGTCATGACAGGTCACCAGCCTGATGTCATCCCAGTCACTATAACCCTTTGCACTTGACTCATGAGCCAGTTGTTTGCCCATCGCACAATGTGTTTATCCAGCTGTGGGCTGGACATTTTGTCCAGAACCATCCTGTGAGAAACAGTATCAAATGCTTTACTGAGGTCCAACAGGATTACATCACATGGCTTCCCTTGATCATTTTGAGAAATAGTGTTTGGTATTATTAACTGTGCATATTTGCCTGTTTTCTGTAGCAGGTAGTTGCTTCATAACTACATCATAACTTTTTGTCAGTACTTGAAGAAAGCTATTGCCTGATTATTCCACTTCTCTTTGGTTTTCACAGTTCTGTGCCAATGATCCTGAGGTGTTTGTCCAAGCAGCACTGTTGGCTCAGGATTACTGTGATGCCATAGACCTAAATTTGGGTTGCCCCCAAATGATTGCAAAGAGAGGTATGTGCAAATCTGAACCCTGGATAAGCAGAGAAATGGCAAATGGCGTTTCAGATGGGAATGTTGACAGTAAAATATCAAGAAGGCCAAGTCGTGCCTTGGGGAGGCTACAGTACTGCTGAAGCCAGACTTAGTTACACCCAATGTAGCAGGTAATGCTTTTTGTAGTACCTAAAGCAAAAATTAGATATAATTAATTCTGATTTCTCTTAAGTGGCAGCTCCTGTGTCTAGAATATCCTTCAGAAACATTATTTTTAGTAAGAGCTTGATTTTCTTTCTGATTTTTGCTCAAACAGCCTATTTTTGAAAAACTGCACTTAAAATTAGATCATTCAGACCCTTAGGATCTCCTATTTCCCTGATACTTGCAGAGTTTTTTCACAGTAGTGTAGAAGAGGATGACGCCTACTGAATCCCTTAGGTACTGCATGTTTGAAAACCAGAGGCAGTGTTTGAAAATTTTGGATCAGTTAAGATGTTGAGAAAATATTTGTTCAGTAACTGCCCATTCTTCTTCTAAAATACCTTTCAAAGACTAATAGGAAATGATTAATGGTACAAATAGATCTTTCAGTCTGATCATCTGTTTTCCTAATAGGATTTATTAAACATCTGGTATAAACCCTTAGAAGTTGGACTTTGAGCTGCAAGTGTCAACACATCAGCCTTGGGGAGTACCAGTGAAAGTAGGCTGTGGGTATTCCTTGTTTATCCTGTAAATTTAGGGTGGCAGGGAGAACAGAATGATCCCACTCTTCCAGTTGGGGCAGGACAGAGCAGCTGTGTTTCTGCCAGTGAGGCATATGAGTGTCTGGATCTTTGTGAGAGTTTATGAAAACTGTGCTTCAGGATCTTACTCTTCTGCGCAAGTCTGTCATATGCTATTTTATCATAGGTCACTATGGAGCATTCCTGCAAGAGGAGTGGGATCTTCTTCAGAGAATGAGTAAGTATTTAGAGAAGGAATAGGATAAAGTAATTACTGAGAGGAGGTTTAGGGATTTTGGGGGAAAGGAGGTGCATCATATTTCTTTGGGCAGAGTTGTGTTTGGGTTTTGAAGGGGTACTTGTATTCTTTTTTTTGTTCTTTTATGTTTTTTTTTTTTAATTTCATACTGTATTCCAGTGGTACCCTCAAGATAATTGGTGGTGTCCCACTGCCAACTCACACTACATCTGCTAAAAAACTTTTGTACCTGAAACAGACTTCAGGTGAAAGTGAGTCATTTAAGTCCCAGGCTGATATGATAGCTTAGTGGCTCTCCAGTTCTAGAAACAGTAGAAGTCCCAGTGCCTTACTTTTTCACATTGAAGTTCTCAGGTGCCAAGGGTCGTGTTTCTGCTTGAAGCCACAGTTTCCCTTTTCTGATCAACTCCATGTACTCTTTCTGTCCACAGTACGGCAAATTATGCCTTTCTTCTCCTAATTCATGTAGGTTATTTTCAGGCTATCAGTAGCTGTTGTGAACAGTATCATGTTTTTTTAAGAAATGCACTTGTAACTGATATAAAAAGCAAGGTTTTGGTCATTTTGTAGAACTGAGAATGTGTCTTCATCCCACTTCAAAGCAAGTGTTGGAACCATGAAGTTAGACAGTTGTATTTCTGTTTGCATTCCCCGTGGTCTGGGAATCTTGAGTGATGTTTGGTACAAAGACATTGCTGGGAACCTGGAAGATAAGACAGTGCATCCTTGCCCAGCATGTAGTGTGGCTGTTGAGAAATATGCAAATCAGAATGGCCTCAAGGTGTGAAGAGAACCCAGGTCATCTAGTTGGGTGAACCCAGGCTGTCTAGTAAGAGTTATCTTAGGCTGTCCTCTTCCTCCTTCTTTCCCCAGCTGCCTTTAAATGGTGGAGCACTCTTTTCTGCTTGCATCTCTATACACCTTGCTTGCTCCTTTGAAAGGGTGATGGGAAGTACCTATCATTAGAGCTCACAGGATTTAGATTAGAGGGCAGCAGGTGACTTCCTACATTGTATATCCAAGCTCTGTAAGAGAAGAGAATTTCAGACGCAGCATTACTCAGTGTTTTCCAGTTGGCTCTCTTTGTTAGCTCTCTTTTTGGTATTTTTGTGATTCTAGGTACTGTGTAAGGACTGGGAGTTTACCATGTTCTAGATTTCACCCTGACTCTATAACCTACATTTACTACTTGATTGCATCTGCAGCCTACCTGCCTTGATAAGCCTCTGCTTGCCATGGATAAGACTCTACTTATAAGGATTTTTTTGGTGATAATTTGCAAAGAAGTGAAGCACCTTTTTGTGGGAAAGGTAGATAAGCAAGTGTTAATGTTGGAGGAGTACAATAGCCTGTGAAGATAATAAACTTGTATCAATAATTAAGTTGTGAGGGGGTGGTCTTTGAAAGTAATGGCTTCATGCAGTGGAAGGTTAGGGCTATGAAATGGGTGACTATTTTATGCTACCTTGTTAGGATGCAGATTTTGTGTTTCATGTGTGTGTTACTGTTACGTGATTAAACTATGCAGTAAAGATTGCAGAGGACACTGCTGATTTTTTAAGCTGTGAGAACTGCATAGCAGTAACTTCTTAGGCTTTTTCCATACTATACCCAGTATCAGATCTTGAAGAGAGCAGACACTTTCCATAGCATTGTGCAGCCCACTTACCTGTGTTTTCAATCTTTCTCAGTTTTACTGGCTAACGAGAAGCTCTCTGTTCCCATCACATGCAAAATCCGCGTTTTCCCAGACATTGACAAGACAGTGAAGTATGCACAGATGCTGGAGAAGGCTGGCTGCCAGGTAAGAAGGCAGCTGCTCCCTCTGCTCCTGCACTGGACACTTACCTTTGTGTAAAGTAGCTGATGACCAGTTCTTGCTATACTGTGGATATGAATAGGCTGCATTATTTTACAGACAGAGGAAACAGGATGCAGACAGATTTTGTGTGTTTGCAGCCCTAGGCTACAGGTCAGTGGTGTGGTACAAAAGACACAATGATTTCAGTCTCTTGTAATCACTGCACTGTGCAGCATCTTTCACTGTGGTTGAGCATCTCAATATTCACATAGTGCTGCATGAGGCAAGTGTGAATGCATAAAATCCACAGTAGTGTAGAAGAAGAAGAGTATCAAAAGGTATGAGTAGAAGAAGTAGGCAGTCTTCTAGGATTTAACTCAAATTAAATTGGAAGAGATGGTCTGTAGTTAGAGACAGTACTGAGAGTATTTGGACCTTCTGCTGAGGAGAAAGGTAGATCAATATATCACAAATTCCAAAGTGAATCACAAATTTAATCCAGTAGAAAAAGGAAAGGAAACCTGTAGATTCTCCCATGATAGAATCTTTTCCTGCCATGGAATAGCAAGATGAAAGGAGCCTAAGACCATGCCATGGTAGGTGAGCTGCTGATACTTTTCTGTTTTGCTAAACTCCCTGCACTCTTGAAATAGCAGCAGGAACTCTGTGGCATCCCTGAAGTGTAGGGAGGGAAAGGAAAATTTTTTCAGTGGATTTATTCCAGTGGTTCATACATGTGGAGAGCAAATGTAATGTTGTGTTCCAGCTGCTGACTGTGCATGGCCGTACTAAAGAACAGAAAGGACCACTTGCTGGCGTAGCATCTTGGGAGCACATTCAAGCTGTAAGGTTAGTGAGCAGTACCAGTCTTAGTGAATTCCTGCTAACACACTGGATTTTAAACAGATTGTACAGTGGCATTGAAGAGCAAACAAATTTATGTGACGGGAGGAAAATTCCTGGGTTGATTCTAATTCTCAGTTTTATGCATCTGTTTTATTCATTGGAATAGAAAAGCTGTAAACATTCCTGTATTTGCAAATGGAAACATCCAGTGTCTCAGTGATGTGGAAGAATGCATCCGTAAGACAGGAGTACATGGTGTCATGAGTGCAGGTAAAGAAAATTAACTTCTACTCTGATGAGAATATGAGTTGTTTCTTATTCCCTTAGCAGCCTTGCATACATTTATTAAAAACTTATGTCACATTGACTTGGTGAACAGCTTTGCTTGACAGCTGAATGGCCATTCTCCCTCATCTTACACTGGTCATCTCATACCAGGAATAGGAATCCCTTAAGATTGGTAAAGAATCATTATGTTGGACTTGCAATACCATTGACTCATTGAGCTTAAATGTAATTACTTGACATATGGGAGGCATATGGAGCTCCTGTGGTCCTGGAATATTTTTGTGACATCTGTTAATCAATGGAACAGTTTTTGAATGGTTCTCAATGAATGAAGTGCATCTGTGGGTTAATATTCCTGCAGGTGGTTCATGTTGGGTTGGGACAAGAAAGAATTGACAACTTCCTACAGGAAGAGCTAGGATAGGCATCAGAAAAGCTTCTAATCACTCACACAATTAAAGAAGGGTTGTAGAATCTTGGTTTTAGAAAATACTGGTTAACAAAAGGCTTGTGAAGCCAGTGGAGAAAAGCACAGTGAGAAGCTGTATTTGTGAATTTGGGCCAGACAAATACCAATACAGACATAAGGCAAGACACCTGTCATTTCAGTATTTAACCGCTGGGCAACAAAAGCAGTGATTTCTCTATTTATTAATTGGTTTACTGTCTTCCTGTCAAGGTTAGATGCCTTTCTAGAAACAGTACTTTAATTAGATATGAGCTGTTCAGTGCAATTAGGAATTGCATAGTGAAATATAGTATCCCAGGGTCAGGCTGGAGTATTACGGACTCTGTGTTCCTTTTGAGAGTACGTGGGTGATGTGTCTGTGGCTGTAGGATCACAGAAGAGATGATCAAACTCCAGAGCAGACATTTTGGCCTTTGTTTCAATCCTGAAATGAAAGTTTGAGTATTTCTTTTCGTTCCCTAGAAGGTAATCTTCATAACCCAGCTTTGTTTGAGGGCCGGAACCCATTGGTGTGGGAGATGGCTGAGGAGTACCTGGAGATTGTGCGGAAGTACCCTTGTCCATTGTCTTATGTTAGGGCTCATCTCTTCAAGCTCTGGCATCACACGTGAGTATCTCCATAGAACTTTTTAATGTTTTCAGGGCTCATCCTGCTCAGAAAGTGTCTGGGCTTTCTGGACAAGGATTTGTTTGGCCAGAATGAGTATGCTGCAAGGTTTTCTTTCCTGGACCTGGCTGGAGAGGGTGTGGGCTGAGGCCTTTACCCTTTATTTCATATCTGGGAAACAGGGCATGGGGAATGAACAAGTTGCCACAAGATCAGCCAGGGTGTGATCTCACAGCACGCCAGCTGCAATGTGGTAATTGCCCATCTGCGCACACTTCATGGCAAATACAAGTTAACTATCTCCTTGTTCATTGTGAGGCAGAGTGCTGTTGCATTTGTTGTGGAGTAAGAGCATAGCTATGGGCAGTTCCTGAGAAGCAGCTGATGCACTGTACGTTCACGTTAGCTTATGTCAAAGTACCTTGGTTGTCTGCTGAGTCTTTATCTGGAAGAGACATATGTGTGCTTCTCTCTGGACTTACAAAGACGAATATAAGCTTCTACCAAAGGCAAATGAATCAGGAAAAGTGTATAAAATGCTTTTATGCAGTTATTTTTAGTTGATTGCAGTCTAAATATAACTGATGTTTGGGCTTTACCTCAGGCTTCAAGTTTACCAGCAGCTGCGTGAAGAATTAGCAAAAGTGAAGACTCTAGAGGGCATTGTAGATGTCAACAGGGAGCTGAAACTGCGATGCCAGGTACCAAGATGGGCTCTAATCTCGCAGAACAGCACTGCCTGCACTTGGTGGCAATGTACCAAGTATGTCATAGAGTTGACATCCATTAGTCACTTCTCTGGGATTTGTGGCTTACTAACCTTGATATTTGTAGCTTACTACAGTAGCATCCCCTTAAGCCTGGACAGCTTTATGTGGGATAAAGTTGATTTAGGAGTTAGAAATGTGCTTCACTTCATCTGTCATAGTAGATGGTTTTTTAGCCTATATGTAATGGTCAGTAATTGTTAGCTTAAATTTCAATTTGTGAAATTGCAAATTTCCTGGAGTTTGAAATGTTATTTAGTGTATTTTCTGACAACTCCAGGAAGACTGACTGTAACTCTATGCTGCAGGAAGAAATAGCTAATCAGAAAGAAGGAGAAAAGCCAAAAGAAGGGTTGCCTTTTTTCCACTGGATCTGTCAGCCATACATCAGGCCAGGGTGAGTTAGTTTTATTGATACTGAAGAAGACTTTGAATTATTTGTATTCTAGTTTGGTTGTTTCCTAGTTATTGCTTTGTTTGTGGGGATGTTGCTCATTGTTTACATCTTCGCCTTTTGGATCCTCCTCAAATTTCTCTCTCTCTCTGAAAAGTAAAACTTAGGAATCCAACAGCAGCTAGCAGCTGAGAACAAGAACCTGATGTGCCTAATTTAGGTGGCCAACTTTAATTGGCTTTCCAACTGATATATCTGATAGTGTGTCTGTTATGAACTGCCAGTGTTAACCAAAACAGCTCGGTTTTTCTATCCCATTTCTAAGGGCAATGACACTTCATTGCCACAATAGAAAAGGTTTATGGTTTACCCAGATTTCTGTAAACCAAAATAATGGTCAGGGAACAGCTACTCCTTCCCTCCAGTCAACTTATGATGAAATTCACTGTTTCAGGCCAAAGGAGAGATGCAGGGAGAATGGAGATAGTGGAACTGAAAAAGGTGTGCGAGGAAAACGTGCTCTGGAAGAAGAGGAAGATGGAAATTCTGAGCTTCTGTCAAAGAATAAACAAAAAAAGAAGTTAAGAAATCCAAATAAAAGCTTTGATCCTTCTTTAAAACGTAAGTTCCATTTATTGGCATAAATGTATGGAGATATGCTGATACCACTTTTGACATAACTTGCCACTAAGAATTTTCCTGGCTTGTGTACTTGTAGAAACTTCTTTGAAAAGACGAGGAATTGTTGCTATTGAAATTTCAATAGCAGGCAACATGATTCAAATAATGTTCACTAGTAAAGGAAACAAGGATCAAAGTAGTAGGTCACTGATTCTCTTTAAGCATCTTTTAAAGATCAAAATTATTTACAAACTGCATTGTAGCTATCATTAGCATTTGAAGTAGAAATTTTGTATGAATTTCAAGCTGATGTCCTCCTGTTTTATGCTTGACTTGAGGATTAAAATTTTCAATGTTTGGATTTTAGCATAGAGGCACTTAAAAATTCAAAGTATTTTTACCTTTGCACTGTTACTGGAGGTACTGTATTTTTATTTCAAAAAGAGTCTCTGGCTAGAAAAGCACCAAGCTTTTCTGGTTCTGTTTTTTTTTTTAAACTTACTTCTTCCACATAAAATTTACTATTGGTGAAATCAGGTGTCTCTCTCTCTCTCTCTCTCTTTCTCAGCCAAGTATGCAAAATGTGATCAATGTGGAAACCCTAAGGTAAGTCAGTACAGGCGTCCATCAAAGCATTTCCGTTAAATGGAAATTAAATGTCCATGTAGGGATCAGTGTCTGGATGGAGATCAGTGACACGTGGTGTCCCTCAGGGGTCTGTACTGGGACCAGCACTGCTCAATGTCTCCATCAGTGATGTGCGTAGTGGGATCAAGGGTGTCCTCAGCATACTGGCAGATGACACCAAGCTGAGTGGAGTGGTGACACACCTGAGGGACAGGGCCATCCAGAGGAACCTGGACCAGCTCAAGCAGTGTCCTGTGGGAACCTCTGAGGTTTAACAAGGCCAAGTGCAAGATTCTGCACTTGGGTCAGGGCAACCGTGGTATCAAATCCAGGCTGGGGGGAGGAACAGACAGAGAGCAGCCCTGCCCAGGACTCTGGGGTGCTGGTGGGAGAGAGGCTGGCCATGACTCACCAGTGTGCACTCACAGCCCAGACAGCCCCCGTGCTCTAGGCTGCATCAGAAGCAGCATGGACAGCAGGTCATGGTGGGGGGCATTCTGTGCCTTTGCTCTGGCCGCACCCAACCTGGTGCTCTGCATCCAGCCCTGGGGCCCTTGGTGCAGGAGACACAGGGAGCTCTTAGGGCAGGCCCAGAGCTGCCCCTTCCAGTGCCTAAAGGGGACTTAAAAGAAAGACAGCAATGGAATTTTTAGCAGGGCTTGTTGGAATAGGACATGGGGCAATGGGTTTGAAGAGAGTAGAAGTCATTTTTTATGGTGAGGCAGTGGCCCAGGTTTCCCAGAGAGGTTGTGGATGCCCCATTCCTGGAAACATTCAAGGTCAGGTTGAACAGGGCTCTGAGCAACCTGATCTAGTCAAAAATGTTCCTGCTTTTTGCCTGGGATTGGAGTAGATGACCTCTAGAGGCTCCTTCCAACCCAAACTATTCTATGATTCTATTCTGTTATTCCAAATCCTAAGGTAGGTCTGTGCCAGTGGCCAGTCACACAGGTGCATGCCAAGTCCTGCTGATAAGTCTGTGTGTGGGGAGGAAAGCCCATACTTGGGCAAAAGCTTTTTAACCATTAACTGTAACCAATCTCTGAGGTTGAAGGTGCTGCACAAAAATCCTTAACATACATAGGTTCTTCGAGAGACTGTGCCTTCCTCTCCAAAAAAGTGCAGTCCTGCTGCTGCTGAGGGTGTTTATTGCTGAGACAGTTGAGTGAGTTAATTGAATTTCTGAAGATATCTTGGAAACAAATCTCCAGACTTCTATACATGTATGACATGCATATTTTACTGTGAAATGAAAAACAACCCCCTCTTACTGGGGTTAGTGGTGGGTGGAGTTTTTCTGCAAAGGGAAAATTTGAATAACTGGTGTGATTCTTAGTGTAAAATAAAAATGCTTCATGTCATCGCAGTACAGCCTGCAGTGTCAGGCAGCACCTGCAGCTCTGTTTTGTGTTGTGTTTGGATCTCTGCCCTTACCAAAACAAGCCTAAGCACCTCCTCATCCTCAGTCCTGCCTTTGCAATAGATTAAAATTGACTTTCACTATTATCAAAGCGAAATGAGGCAGCTGGTTTTACAGGTTCTGTATTGAAATTTCAAATATTTTGATATTTGCAAAGAGTTCATTTTGCTTTTGCTTGTTTATTTTTTCCCTTGGGGAACATAGCTATTTGCTTGACAGGGTGATGTTGCTGAGCTGTGTAAGCAGAGTGTATTTATTGCTGCTAATATACCTGTAAAGTGGGGTGTAAAATCTAAGTAATTTTGTGTTCTAGCTTAAAAATTAGCATTACATACACCTCAGGGGGCAGGGGAGCCTGCAACACGAGCATGTGATTTGCTCCTTGTTGTAACACTGTTACTGCAGCAAAGCAGTGGCCGCCAGCTGCGGCTCAATTTGAAGTTGCAGCTACTGAAAAAAATGGAATTTTTTTGCTGTGTTCGTCTTTGGGAAAGCATTGAGCACTAGGCTGGCCTGCTTTCAAAGCCATCCTGTTTCATAGCTAATCCAGGTGACATTGCTTGGTGCATAAAGCAGGATTGTCTGCACCAGGGCTTAGACTTATTTTTGTTTTGCTGTTGCATCACTGTAATGTTGCAGGTAGCTTTTGAAATCTTCTGACCAGGCCTGTAATTTTTTTTTTTCCCCTAGATTATGTGTTTCTGAGCTATGTCATGAAATGGGGTAGGGGTGTGTGGAGAAGGAAAAGGATAAGGAACTCAACTAAAGCCTCCCTAAACATGAAAGGTTTTCTGACTGGCGTGAAGGGAACCACAGTAAACAATATCAACCCCCTTTTCTAAACTGTGTGTGAGCAAAGCAGCCCCGAGACCCAGGCTCATTCTGCCACCTTATCAGTTAGCCAAGACTCAGCTGCTGCTGTCCCTTAAGGGTCACACATTATACTTCAATAAATATGCAGGTGTATTTTAAGATAGGAGTAGGGAAGTAATTGTGGTGGTAACATTGTAGGCATAGCTGCAGATGGCAGCGCTGTGTTTCACGCTGCAGAGAACTGGAGCAAGCTCGCCAGCACCAGATGTGTTCATGCTTGTTCCAGAGGGCTTATGGCATGTGGCTGCTTGTGGTGGGTAACTCAGGCTGCCCCACAGGCTGTGGGGGCAGCACAAGTTGAACGTGGATTTTTTTTTGGTTGGTTGGGGTGTTTTTGTTATTTATGTGCAAACAGCGGATAGCACCCAATATGACATCAACTCCATCATCTTCATTAGGCTGAGTACACTTTTTTTTCCGAAGATCTGAAAGTGCAGAGCTGTATTGTTACTTATTATAGTAAACAGTAATAATTTTATTTTCACTGACACAAGCTTCTTTATACCACTATCCCAACCCAGGGCACTAAATGTGTGTTTAACATGTGCCGAGGATGCTGTAAGAAAAGAGCATTCAAGGAGGTGGCAGATTGTCCAGGTAAGTGCATCTGGCCTTAACAAGCAAACGTCTTATCCATCTCCCATCTATATTCATTACCTAATCTTTGGGTTATGGGGTGTAGGTGGGTGTTAAAATCTACATACTACCTAAAATCTACATACTACCTACATCCTATGTAAAAGTCTGTAGTACCATTTTAAAAGACTGCTCTTCCTTCTCTGTATGTCATTGCTCCTGTTTCCAAAGCCTTGGGATGCAGTTTCCAGTCTGTAACGACCCATTCTTTATAAGGAATGAGGTATTCTGTTTACCACTGTAGTCATCTCATTTCAGGATGTTGGTTTGGGGTTTTTTCCCCTTTTTGCTTTTTCAGGTCATGGATTACTTTTTAAGACCAAGTATGAAAAATCCCTTTCATGGCAGCACAGTCAAAGAGGAATTCAGACCCCAGAGATCAGTCAGAGAGGAGATGCAGAGGTGGGGGAGACAGCAGTGCTGAAGGAGGCTGGTGACAGTACAGGGTGAAGCTTTGGAAATGAACAGTCCAAGAGCTCCTGCCAGACCACTACACTACTTCCCTGGGCCAAAGAATGTGTCATTTCCAGCTCACTGTCAGCTGTGTGAACTTCTTCCACATAATTAAGTTCTGGAAAAGTTTTATTTAAGTAAAAAACTGCTTACTCAGGGAATTATCCTGCATTTGAAATAAAAGAGATGCAATTAAATGTCTAATGCTGTATTTGAAAGACTGAAAATGCTGCATTTTTGGGTGGAGACAATTTCTGTAAGCTGCCATTACACTCTTCCTCCTGTATGCTCATTAACCCTTCATGTTCTGTTTTTAATACTGGCAACTAAATTTATTGTATTAGAACAGTCTTCTGGCGTGCTAAAAATAGCAGTGTCAGTGACTTCCTCACAAACAGAAAATGTGTCACATTTGTTAGTGTTTTAGTAGGCTTCATTTGTAATGCAGAAAAGAAAGCAGCAGTACTTGGAAAATGTGAATGTAAAACTCTAAGATCTTGCTATATCCACATTAACAATTATTAGTTTCTAACAGTATGATCACACTTAACAGTCTTCCATGAGCCAAAGGTTGGGGGAGGATGAAATCTCTATTTTAACAGAGAGGGTTGTCTAAAAATATGTGGGAAGTTGGAACCAAGTTCAGTAGTGTTTCCCTGCTCAAGGTCTCATACTTCATTATGTAGTCATTTGTCCTTCACACATGATAAATTCTGAGAGATGTGACAAAACCAGATGCAGGTCCTACACATGCCTTTTTTAAAGATGGAAACTTGAAACCACCTCTTCCACTTCATGTGGAAATAGTCCACTTCTTCCCTTTCACAGGCGTACATGCTAAAGCTGTCAAGTAGTCTGAGTTTTCTGGTCTGTTCCCCCCTCTTCTAGTAAAAAACCCAAATATTTATTATCCTAGAATTTCAAACTGTTTAACTGACCTCTCTGCATTAACAGTTCCCCAAAAAGATCAGAAAGCTCAGACACTCTCCTGCTCAAAGTCTGCAAAGGTAAAACAGCCAGTTCCAGCACAAGAGAACTGGGGCTGTGTGAAACACACAGATTTTAGATCACACCTCCCTCTTATAAATACAGTGTCTTCACTGTTATTATGAAGTACCAGAAGTACTAGACCAGTGTGAAGGAACAGTCAAGGTGGCTTTTGGCTCCTAAATTCAGGAGGAGCCTTACACTTGAGAGTACTAATTGGATACCATTCTATAAAGAATTAGTATTTAAGGTATATTTGTCCCTCCCTCCATACCAAGGCATTTCTTAACAAGCACAATGGAGAAATGCAGGTAGACCTTATCTTGTCCACTCCTGGCCATGGCATGGCTGGAGGCTGCCACACTCCTGACACAGGGCTGAAAAACTGCTCAGTTTGGCACTGCAGCATAGACCCACCTCTGTGCATCCAGCTACAAATCACCACACTAATGGAAAAAAGTTTCAACCTGAATTTTCAGCAGCCGTGCAAGAAGATGCCAACCTTGCAGTACTAAGGCAAAGCTGTCCAGATGAGCCATGGCTCACTAAGCAATGCTTGTGAACTCAGAGGCACAATTGCAACATGAGCAAAGCCAAGCCACTTACTGTTCCCACTGAGCACACCTGCACTAACAAGGGATTACTTTCAGGCTAGGCAATATACTAATTATTCTGTTTAATCAAAAGATTGTAGTTTGCCAGCTCGGCAAGGTCAAGGCCTGTTTTGCTTGTGTTTCACAGGCCCTTAAGGAGATATACACTATTTTATTTTCATGGAGTAGGGGGAAGAAAAGGCAGTGCCTTGAATGTAGAATGATGCTGAAAATGATGCTCAGTCTTCAGGAAAATGGGTTCTCACATCTAAATTATTTTCAGAGGCACACAAGAAAAAGCTGGGGTATTTCACAAAAGAAAAAAAGAAAGCCAATTGCGTTTATTTGAGAAACAGGTTATGAAATGAGATCTGAGAAAGATCTAAAAAAAAATTTTAAAGAGAAAAAGTGCAGCCTGACTCCCATCTACAAGATCCAAAAGCAACGGCAGCTTCTTTCACAGGCTAAAGGAGAGAGTTACATGCCAGTAATTCTGCACAAAGCATCAACGATGCCTGTGTAATAAAAGAGAAATGCTCGATAACTCCCAAAGAGGCTGCAAGCACTTTTGTCTGGAGGGACAAAAACTTAACCATGCCTGCCAGTGTACAGAATGGCCTCAGGCCACAGCCAGAGCTGGAAACTGCTGTTGCCACCTTGTGGGCCCCTTGGGGCTGCTGAGGGATGTGTGATGCTGCTGGTGTCTGGAAGTACAGAGACTCCAGTCAGCTCAAGGCACCACTGAGGAGTCCTGCAGCAGAAATCCTCCAGCAAGGGACTGATGTAAATAAATAAAATTAAAATCCCGAAAGCGGGAGCACAGACGGTCACCTGGCATGGTGCACTTCACTGGGATGCAAAACCATCTCCTAAACAGCAGAGTGTAACATCTTTTCCTGATAAATACTATCACTGGCCCATCTGCGGAAGAAAGCAAAAATGTTTGAGTAGCATTTCAGGACTGAAAAGCTTCCCTTCAACACAAACAGAAAGTGTAACTTTCCCAGCATTTCTTATAAGGATGTACAGCAATTTACCCAAGGACTCAACTTGCCTTTCTCACTAAACTGGCCATCAGCGATGCTTGACACTAAGTTCTTCCCTCAAAAATGGGAGAATTTTTCCATGCCAAATGTAACCAAAGACCTCACAGAAACTATTGCTTCCATTTTCAGCACCTAAGTAATAAAAAGCATGGAAAGCCAGGAGAGACCACTGTTGCTACAGGAATTTTGCTGTTTGAATGTTTCTTCAAACTGCACTTTCTTTACATTTCATCCAAGCTGCATCTCCAACCAGATCAGAAAGCAAAACAATCGCCTATGAAACATCATGAAGCTTAACAAAAAAACAATGGCTTGAGATCAAAATACCTAAAACCCAACTTTAACACAAAATTCCAAATACTCGGAAGTTTTTTAATCCTGCTGTTTAATGCACTAGATATAACAACTTATTTTTAAAAAAAAAGGCATGAACACATTAAAAGTAACATCTGTAGTCACTTGCCAGACCAGTCAGGGCTGGATCAAAATTCTCAGCTTGCCTTATGGATTAGATGAATACAAGGCTGCAGTGACTTCAGAAAATTCAGTGCATATCTCTTTTCATGAACACAGGAGGAAAAACACACACACACTGGGCTGCCAACTTTAACCCCTTTATAAAAAGAAAAGCAGAATAAATGCACCTGGAGAGTGGGCACTAGACTGACTCTTTTTAGGGTTTCCACAAGACTTGAGTGGTGTTCTATGGCATTTATCCATTCTACCCAAAACAACTGTTGCACATGTGGGGAAACCATTACACACTATGGCAGTAAGACTGGGCAAGCAGCAATATTTGCATGAAGTAGAGATTTACTGCTATGATAACACTGGACCCTAAAGCCAGGTCACACACAAGAGGGAAACACATCAGGAAACAGTTCTTTGAAAATAGAGACCAGAGAGAGAGAGAGAACCTGGCTGCAGGTAAACATAAAACCCTAAAATAAAGGCCTGTGACTGAATGCATGGAAGCAATGCCATGTTTTCTGCTACAGGTGAAAATTCTCCAAGAAGTTTCTCAAAGGAAATCTCCTCCCCCATCAGAACTCTAGTTCCATAATTGAGAGCAATGCACTTGTAAGTTTATTTGGAAAACAGAAAGCTCAGCATTGCTCAAAATTGAGGCAATACTTTCAGGCCAGCAAAATGCAACTAACTATTTTTGCAACTTTGAAACAAGAAAACTATTAGCAACTGAAAAACTCTCAACTCAGCATCTGTATGGATAACCTGAAGCTCTTTATGGAGTGGTGGAAGGAGAGTGAAGGTTTCTACCAAAACTGAAATGATGACCCATTTGCAGGGATGCTGTTTTTAAAAAGAATTTCTTTTCAAGGAGAATTGAAGTTATTGGAATATTCATATTATCCACCACCAACCCTGACTCTCTCAATCCGAGCAAGAAGTGAGGGAGATAGGGACAGTTTGTGAAGCTCAGCAGTTAGTGGGTGAGACACTGGGTACAGTCCTGAGGGACCATTTCTTTTGGTAGTGCACGAAGTTTTTCACATGTTGGTGCTCATTCTGGATTGGCTGTTAGCTGGAGTGAGCTCCCCTTGGCTACCTTCCCTCGGAGGAGACTGCAACAAAACCAAAACACATCCTAGTCAGTGATGTGTAAATATTCTGCAGCCTGCTTCCTGACAGACAAAATAAAGCACAGGTGAAGCACAGCAGGATGGCAGCAGGGGGAGAGTATACCCCCAGGTTCATTCATGATGGTTTTGTATTAACAACTTCTACAGTTCACAAAAAGTTTTCATAAAAAAGTCAAACCAGAACTTTTAAGCCACTCTTACCTACTATGTACAAGGTGCTGTTGACCCCAGGAATTGAATCCTATCTGACATTTAGTAATCACAGGGATTAATATACTATAGAAATTAATACATTTTGTGCAGATGGCCTATCCTCCCTAAAGGCATCCTTTTCAAACTGAAATCCAGAAGGAATACTCCTAACAATTAATGCTTTTTTTACTTCATCTGCTGAAAAAATTACTTCAGACAATCTTTATTGAGAAGGTAGAAGATACGTCTACCAAGGACTGGACCAAAGGAGTTATTCAGAATTAACCCAACCATATAAACTTCAAAGGAGATTCTGAGCTCTACAAACAGGTTAATCGACTGGCTAAAAACACTTGTTCCTTATATATTAAGTATTTACTACTGTAAGAATTTGTCCAATCAGGAACATGATAGATTCGTTCCCTTCCAGAATCCTCAACTCACCAACTTTCCCAGTTTTACTTAACCCTGCCTTTAAGTCTCAGTTGAGCAGGGCCATACCTTGACATGGATCTGGTTGCGCAGGACCGCGGCTCGCAGGATCATCGCTTTGGCACGGCGCTGAAACTCTTTGCCCATCTGTAAAGACTTCTCAAAAGTTGTGCTGCGCTGATCTACATCTCGAGCATACAGAATCTGTAACCAATACAGAGAATGAACATGGGAGCTGTACCAGGGTTTTCACAGCAGGAAAACAGCTAAGGCATTATGGAGCCTGAGGTCACACACAGCTCACCCCTACTGAACACACCAGGCCCAAGAGATGAATGCACCTTCCAAGCATCTCAGGAATGGAGAGTTTCTAAACTTAGTAAGCCTGTTCAGTCTCTAATCCATGGGTGAAATGCACTCACCTTACTGTGCGAGTCTATTCTGGCATTGATCAGCCCCTCCAAGATCAGCTGAGTGAGTTCATCTTCCAGAGCAGCCACTGTGGTGTTAAAAGCAGTGGCCATCTTGCGCATGTCTGCCGACACATACGGGCTGAAGTACTAAGAAGAAGAAGAAAATATTCAGTTGCACACTCCACCCTTTAAGAAACTAGGAGAAAAGCAATTGCAAAGAAATGGCCTATCTCCCTATTTATCCACCTCTGGGATGACAGGAACAATTACCTGGATAAGGGCACGATTTCGAATCTGGGTATAAAGTGTCCTGACATGAGGTGCAAGGTACATATCTAGCAGCAAGTTGTCCTGTGCAAAACAATAAACCACATCAGAAGCTGAGAAGCAATCTGGAAAAATATATTATTCCTGTGTTCTGAAACATTTATGCGTATATACTTAAACCTTAAGAATACAATACTACAGGAAGACAATACAATAAAATAAGAATGAATTTAAAAAAATAGGAATATGTTTTAAATATTTATAATTTCTCTCTACAAATAAACTATTCTGAATTTCCATGCACCACACCAAGAGACACAGAAGACACAGAAGAGCTGAACATTTAGTATCTACTTTTGACAATCATTGCTTCTCACAAAAGGCTAGGCAAAGGGAACTTTTAGGGTCTGCTCTGCACTGCTCTCCTGCAACTCACCTTCATCTCATCCAGCATCTTCAGGCATGAAGCATACTTAGATTCATAAAACTTGAAGATTATGTCACGAACCTGTGGCTCCAGCTCCAAAAACAATTTGAAGGAGCTACAGATAAAGATGGCAGTGATCAGACATTGGAACCTGCCACTTAAATACCCCATAACCTCATCACTCCAAGTCACAAGGTTAAAAACTCTCACTATCATTCCAAGAAGATTCCAAGAATTTACCCTCTAACAGACCAGACAGCCCATTTTCACCAGGGCTGGGAGCCTGGAACACAGAGAGATAGAGCACAGCATCAGAGCTGTGATGAAGGAAGACAAAAGACTTTTGACAAACTAAGTAGTAGAAGTGTTTGTCCACACAAAACAAAATCATGAATGTGAATAGGTCAAAATAAGGCAAACAAATGCCATACTGTAGTCCATGCTGGCCAGCTCTGTGTCCCCTTCCAAAGCACAGCCTTCATTATGTATAGCATGCCATAGACAAGACAAGCATGCCAATTTCTCTGAGAAACAAGCTATTGTGAGTGTGGTAAATCTTAGGGATATACACTTTTACTCAGCACACTCCCAGTTCACCATCACAGATTTTTAAACCTTGGGATCTCACCCTATGTATCAGCCCATAAAAGAGGGTAATAACCCCTTTTCCATAGCAATTTAAGATTACTGCTTCTGTACATCTAGCTCCTGTACATTTAGCTGACAGGAATTCAGTGACATTGCAATTAAATCTACAACACTCAATATCCACTTTCTTCCAAAGACCGTAATCCTCTTAACCTTCTGTATAGTAAGATTACACTCCAAGGTGTACTAATAATTACTAAATTGTTTTAACGATTAACATACACCACAACAAGGGGCAACATGAAGGAAAAATTATCCTAACAGATGCCTTTGGCAGAGGACTGTGTCCCTCAATTTAGTATCTGATATGAAGTACTGATGAAGACAGACAACTGGGCTATGCAGATGCTGGATTTAACCTGGGCTGGAAACTTATACTAAGAAAATTTCAGCTGCGATTAACCACTGTGTTTTGGACAGAGAAACAGCACTTAATGCTAAAGGTAAATTAGGGCTCAGTGATTCTTTCTCTCCTGTATGAGAAATACTCCTGCCAGAATCCACTCTTAACCAAAGTCCCATGTTCCAAAAGATGTCCAGCACATACAAACATCACTCAAGGCATCACTCACCTACTGGAGATAACATTTCGTTGCAGTTCCTGACGGTCAAATGTAGCAAGGGCACAGAGCCCACCATACACAGCCACATTGCTGGGAGATAACAGCTACAGAGAGAGGGAGAGACAGAGAGCAAGCTGTCACTGACTACCAAAATGGTGTAAGGGTGGCATTGAGTCTTCTACCCCAGGCCTTTCTTTCAAGCAGTGACAAGATTAGTCCTTATCAAATGCAGTGGAAGCACTCAGGTTGCTCTCACCCACTGTGTGGGGTGACAGGGCCAGAGCAGTAACACTGCTAAGAGAGCAGACATCAATTTCAGGAGCTTTTGGTTGATTGAATTATAAATTATAAATCTCACAGGTAGCTCTTATGTGATCTAGTATAGAACATTTAGAGAAGCCAAAACCAGAGACTTAAAGAAACCAAAAACAAACCAACCAACCAGCACAGTTCACAGCACCACCAAACTATATAGGAATGCTGCACGAATAACTATAATATCTGAATTTTACAACCTAATACTTAGAAGAACTGCATCCCCTCCAAGACCTGCACACAGCTCCCTCTTGGTCCTCACCTCAGGGAAATCACAGTGATCAAATGATGCCAACAAGAAGCACTTTGCTGCCTGTTTGTACTTCCGGGCAGCTAGTTCGGCCAAGCCTAGGAACCAGAAAAAGTTAGTCCTTTTTTTATGACAGTATACAAATTAGGGAAAATTGAAAAATCTAGGGAGTAGGAAAGGCCCCCACACGGTTGCTAGTGCCTTCAATAGTGAAATAAAACAAGATCCTCAGACTGTATCAAGCATCCTTTGAACTACATTGACTCACACAGGTATCCTCTCTGAAGAAACTCAGGGAGAAGAAAGAGATGGCAAAAACCAGCAGTTCTATCTCACCAGCTTCATTAAATTTTGCATGTCTGGTATGGAAATACAAAGTCCGTCAAATATGAGAGAAAAAATAAACCCAAGAGCCCCGTGGACAGCTAACAGGTAGAAAGACAGGCAAACCATACAGGAAGCTGAAGGACTCACTCACCTGCTGCACATTTCAGTTTGGTGAGAATTGCTTGTGTCTGGCTATCTCTTTCTCCTCTTTGCTAAAGCATAAAACAAAGCAGTAGTGAGCAAGCAGTATGAAAGCTATTTTGCTTACAACTGTCCCCAGGATATTTCACCCTGCTAATTAACTTGCCAATCTCAATGGCAAGATAACTTAATCTTATTTGTCTTGGAAATATGGCAAAACTGAGGACAGGAAGTATCCATTTTTACCATAAGTCAGATTTTGTACACGTGTATCATGTGAGAAGTCATAAAGGGAGAAAGGAAGAAATCATTTTACAAATTTGGAAACAGAAAACAAAGGGAAAATTTATGCAAGTTAAAGAGCAGGAGCTTACTTCTGCAATTTCTGGTGTAGACTCAGCCTTGCTAACATAGCTCAGAACATGAGACCAATTCTGGAGGTAGACACTGACCTGTAGAGAGCCAGAAACAGTGTGGGGCAGGCACAGATGAACGGCACTCCTCAGCTAAGCCGCATCATTGCGGACACAAGGGCCAAGGATGGGGGGCAGTTTCACAGCAGGTATCACAAAGACACCAGGTACCTCTGCCTGCAAATCCTCCTACCTTGATAACATTGAGACACATGTTGATGACGTGTTTAGCACTGGTGCAGTAATCACGGGCTCGCGAGTAACACTTGAGAGCATTGCTGAGGTCTCCACAGTCCAGGTAATGATCACCTAAATCATCGTGGCCTCTCCTGGAGGACGGGAATTAAAACATCAGTGAACTGCATGCTCAGAAAGGGACAAAGGCAGTTTGTTCTAAACAAGTAACTCAACACACTGACCTAAGGGCACATCCCATGTTAACTACACAGAGAAACAAAAGGCTCTTCCTTGCTCCAGCAGAGCCTTTTGCATCTCACCTGATACTCTCCTTGATGGAGTTCCCTTTGTAATTTTTCAGATCTGTATCGAGTTTCTCCAGTTTAAGAAGAGCTTTCTTGCGTGTAGCTTCAACCCAAGCTGTGTCAAGAGGAGGGGGTTCAATTCCACTATCAGGGACAGCATCAGGTGTATTTTGCAGTTCTCTGAAAGAAAAGTATTTGAATGAGGCTATTAGGCTGAATATGTTTCAAAACAGAAGTCTGCTAAGTGCCTGGCAATGCTACCCTAGCAAACAGTACTGCATACACAAAATAGACCAAAGAGAAAATAAGGATAGTGGGGAAAAAGAAACATATTGCTAAAATGTCCAGTGCAAACAGTAACACAAGCATCACAGCTGTTTACAAATACTTCACAAAATTATCCTAATGATTGTAGGATGAATATACTGTCACACACATGGTAAAGACTCCCCATGCAAAACAGACAAGAAATCATGAAATAAGCATAGCAACAAAAATAATACAAAGATGGGAAGTGTGGATGTATAAGTGAGATATTAACGAATATCCTTAACATCAAGCCTCTTTCTAGAGTGGGGGAGAGAAAGGAAACAATAAACCAAAACAAGGCAAAGAGTTAGATTAGGTATTAACTTATGAAAACAAAAGCATCTAGAACATGTCTCCATAATCTACCTCAGGAAAAACAAATTTATTCATTAATATTTGAGGCAGTTGCAAGGACTAAATCACCTCAATATCTACCTGCAGCTTTTAAAAGCACAAAGACTTCAGAATGAGATAATGCCTTCTGTGCTCTATCTTTTTTAAAAGCATGAACACACATTTCGCTGCTATTAACTCTAAAGGCAAAGACGATTTGCGTAAGGTACGTGCTGGTATTACATGCAAAGTCCTCCACTGCAGCACATCACTCTTAACTCTGTCAGGAAAGCTCCCCAGGTTCCCGTGGCCTCTTAGTACCTCGTGGCCTCAGACAGCTTTTTGTGGATTTCTTCATACACATCAACGTTAAAAGTTCTCTGGACAAATGACAGAGCCATCTTGAGAGCTTCCACCCGCAGCTGTGGGCAGTGGTCAGCGATGAACTGCAGCCGCTCGATTCGCATCAGCCCACTGTAGCTGGACGCATACTGCTCCAAATCCTGCCAACAAAACCTGGCCTCAGAAGGTGAAAATGGACACACTGCATCAGCCTACTACACTGTGACCTGCACAGCTTTTCCTGCAGACCCGACCCCCTCAAGGAGGGCAAAAAAAATTCAGTAAGATTAGTCCATGTCTGCTTTCTTCAAACATAAGTAATTTCCTCAGAAATATGCTCTACATTACAATTTACCTTTTCAAAATTTCAGTTGCGATGCTTTTGTGGTTAAGACTAATCAGCTTTAAGATTTTTCAGAAGGGTCTTTTTCAAAATTCTTAAAGGAAGAGACCATGGGCAAGAAGTGTACCCACAGCCCTCAGCAGCACGTACCAGCGTGGGGTTCTCCACCACATAGTTGATATCAGGTGAATTTTGCTGATCTTCTTGTGGATCTACGTCAATCTGCATGGGCTCCACTGCACCCTAAAAGAGCAAAACGAGGTCAAAAGCAGCTTATTACATTTGAGCAGGAAATAACTATGTTATTCAATTTACTAAGGACTTGCTTAAATATGTGTTAAATTTTAAAAATGAAAAAGCATTCCTCAGTCTTTTGATATGCTTAGGATTTTTCTCTAGCAGCACCACCGGTCAGCATGAGATGCTTGGTCTAATGCAAGCAGCAGCATGGCTCAGCATTCACACAGAGCAGTTTATTTGGCTTGGTAAATTATCAAGCAAAACAATGAAGGGGTCAAATAATCTGATTCTACAAAGTATCATCTCTCTTCTCTGAGCAAGAGCAGGTGTTAACACTCAGATCAAGAAGTTCCAAGAGGCAAAATGCACCAAAAAACTCACCACAATCTTTCAAAATTGCTTTAATGCTTAGAAATAATATTTCTGGCGGGGGGAAGAGGCAAATATTGTTAAACTTCTTAGAAGTATTAAAAACTATAAAGAACAGAATGCCAAATGACAATTTCAGAGTTCCCAAAATAGCAAGGAACAATTTGACTGCACTGCAGGGATCTGCCATTAGTCAAACTCTCTTACTATAGTTTTCAAGTTCAATTGCTCGGATAGAGCCTCTTTCGGAGAAACAACAGAATTTTATTCTCCCAGTATATCCTGCACTGCTTTGAGCCATAAGGACTCACAGCAATGCAGTGACGTTGGCACAGCTGCATTGCTACAGCCCCTGCGTGTACTCCAGTCAGACCAGCTTGCTATCCCATCCCACAAACTAACTGCTCTGCTGGCACAAATTTCATTGTCTCCTCCTAGTCCAAGTGTACTGAACAGCCCTCCTAGGAATTACTGTGAGGAAATAAAGTGAGGAAAACTTAGCAGACTGTCTGCTTATAAAATGCTGACTTTGTGCACACAGTATATAAGCTTGATTTGCAAAAGGGGATCTCACAAAAGACAGACATGCCAACCACCTAGACCACATACACATCTGATTATTTCCATATTTTTACTGATTTTTCTGTCAAGAAATCAAAGATTGAGGGTTTTTTGGACTGGGTTGATTGTTTGTTTGGTCGGGTTGTTTTGTGAGAAGAAACAGCACAGATCCAGATTTCCTATCTCTAAAAATTATACTCACCCACAGTCTGGAGGTCTTATTCTTTCACAAACTGATACATATCAAATACACATCTCACCACTGAAATCTCCCAAAATCTGAAGTAAAAGCAAGTGAAGCACAAAACTATCTGTTTCCTAGTTTACTAACCTTTCCATGAAGGAAAGGGAGGGAGGGAGGGCACAAAGGAAATTTTGATTGTCTAGACCACCCCTTAGGCAAACTGCGCATAAAAACAGGCAATTCACCATATGCTGAGACCACTACTTTTCCCACTTTTATCTACCTTCTATCTTTTCTTATATCACAAACATTAACTGCCAAGGTTAGTTTATTTAGGCTGCACTTGCCTACAGTAGTAAAAACTCAATTACAGACTCCTTAGAAAACAGCAAAAAAGGTAACTGTAATTCTAGCTGGTGGAACAGAACAATTTGTGCCTTGCTACGCTGAGAGTCTGCACTCTGCATTTCTCACTTAACTCCCAGACAAGGAAAAACACAAGTGGGCTGAAAGCCCCAGTAGGACAAGCAAACTCAAACATTTTCAAGCTCTTTATTTTGAAAGGAAGATGCAATGTCGACTTAAAAACTACTCACAGAGCAAATAATAAACAGCCACTCCCCAAGATTTCCTAAGCCCCAAGGGCTGCTCTGCTGAGGGTACCTCACCAGGCCTCACACAAGCAGATATGCTGGTGCCTGAGCTGAAGTCTCCTGCTGTACTCGGCAGGAACAGGTGTGATCTGCTGCTGGACGGAGTGCAGTACAGATCTGTCACTAACGACGGAGCCGAGTTGGATGCTGAACTGTCCCTCGTTCTCTCCTCTCTGCCCAAAGCCCCGTGCCCTGACACAGATATGCTACTGCTAAAACTTGCAAAGGACAGCCTCCGCAGGTACCTCGTGTCACCGACCCACCCGGCTCCTGGGGCTCTCCCTGCACTACAGACTCTCAGTTCCTCCTCACTGGGCCACCTCACCGTACCCTCCGCCACCACTCCAGCCCTGAGCACGGCGGGTACCAAACACAGGGCCACCGCAGCGGCGGGGACGCCACGGGTGCCGGAGGATGCTCGGCGGAGCATTGCTCCTCGCGAACGGCGGCGGAAGCGACACAGACCCGACGGAAGGGCGAGTGAAGGCCCAATGCCAGCCGAAAGCCGCTCCCTGTCCGTGGAGCGCAAGGAGAAGGCCGCACGGCGCCCCCGGAGGCCGCGGTCGAGCAGGGGTCTCAGACCCTGCGCGGGAGGGACGCGGAACGCGGCGGAGAGCGGCGAGGCCCGAGAGGCCGGGCCGGCAGGACGCGGCCGCCCCATACCTGCAGGTTAAAGACCTGGACGGGCAGCGGCATCCTCCCCTCACGCCGCCGCTTCCGGCCGCCCGCCCCTCCCGCTCCGCTTCCGCTTCCGTTTCCGGGCCGCGCGTCGCGGCGAGGCCGCGGCCGACAGGTGAAGCTCTTAAAGGGGCCGCGGCCCCGCTCGGCCCCGCGGCGGCGGCGGCGGCTCGACAACCTCCGGCCGCTCCTTCCGCGGGGCCGCCGCCACCTCCCGGAGTGCGGGGCCATGCGGTGGCCGCACCCTGCGGCGGGGGCCCGCGGGGCTGCAGCATGAGCGGTCCTTGCCTGGGGCTGCGCAGGGCCGGGGTTCTGCTGTCGCTGGGAGCCGCCGCGCTCCTGCTGCTGCTGCTGCCGCGGGGGCCGCGCCCCGCCGCGCCCCGCCCGCCGTGCCCCGCCGGGCCCAGCGCGGCCCCGCCGCACCGCGCGGGCCCCGCCGGCTCTGCCGGAGCGCCGGGCGGCGGGCCCGGGGCCGGCGGGCTCGCGGGGAGCTCGCAGCTTGCGCGGAGGGGCCGCCTCGGGACTGCCGGCAGCGCGGCCAGGGAGAGCCTGGAGCTGAAGGACATCTTCATTGCCGTGAAGACCACGAGGAAATACCATAGGAGCCGGCTGGACTTGCTCCTCCAAACCTGGATCTCCCAGGCGAGAGGACAGGTGAGAGACTTCGCCAGCGTGCAGGGGCAGCCGGCAGCTCCGGCCCTGCGCTTCCAGGACAGCTAGTGCGCTCCCACCGAGTTTTTCTCCCTTATGTTAAAAAAGGCTTTCTTTGTAAGACTGTGGAAAGTCGTTTTATATAAACGCTTGGTGTGAACATACTTCCAAAAGAGTTCGTTGCTGATTAGGCCAGTTTCCAAGCAGACATAGTTTGCTGATTTTTGTATGACTGCAGAAAGTGCTTTCATGATAGTGAAATATTCCTGGTGATGATGCATCTAAGCCGATATTTTGGACTAAGTACTTAAGGTTTTCTCTAGAACATAAAGTTTGTTCCCTTGTTTCAGAATTTTGGTCTGTTCAAGTATATTAATGGGATTTTTTCCAGCCATTGGAAGAAGACTGTGTTAAACACCTCCCACTTCCCACCCTGACTTCTATTTTTTCTTCTTTACCTGCTTGGCAGCTGTGGATGATTCCTAGCCAGAGAGAGGAGGTAGTACCAAAAAAAGACCAAAATCCTTTCTGTCTGGAAATCTGTTGTCTGTACCATGAGACAAGGAGGGTAAAATGCAGCCTGCTTTATTAAAATGACATTATTCTGGTTTGTAATGAAAAAATGTAACAACTAAGGCAGGGGTTGAAGTTGCTGGGGGGTCTCTGCACCCCCATTCCCTTCCCCCTTTCCAGTGCCTACTGTGAAACAAACTACCAAGAGAGACAAAACATTCTGAATTCTAACTGAAACTGAGCAAATTTAAAATTAGAATCTGAAGGTTCTTAAATGTGGACACACGGTTTTTGTCTTCCACAGACATTTATATTCACGGACTGGGAGGATCGGGAGCTACGCCTGAAAGCAGGTGAGCTGTGTAGCAGCAGAGGTGCATGCTGTCTATTATAACTGAGTTTTGTTTCTTTCATATTCTCTATAGAACTCCTTATTTCATGCTGTACAAGCAACTAGGGAAGTTAAGATGGAGAAAACAGAGAAAACTTCTCTCTAATTGCCACCTGGACAAGATGCCTGGAACTTCCAGAATACTGGGTTCACTTTTGCACCCCTTTTCTTCTTGTTAGTAAACTTAAATTTATGTGGTTCAAAGTCATAGTAGGTATTTCTTTCACACACATCTCATGACACTGCTTATATACCCTTGCTTGTTTTAATGCAGTCACACAGTTTCATGACTCTGCAACTTACAGATATACATACCAGATGGGTAACCTGTGAGCCCTGCCTGTCCTGCAGCTTCTTCTCCATGTGTGCACCATGTGCACCTCAGATGTATAGTATTAGTGCCAAATGTGCACTTTTTTTATAGTCTTTTTTTTGACTACACATGCTCCTCAGACCTGAAAGGGCTGATCTTTATTCTTCTAGGGGATCATATGATCAACACCAACTGTTCTGCTGTCCATACCCGACAAGCTCTCTGCTGCAAGATGTCTGTGGAATATGATAAATTCCTGGAATCTGGGCAAAAGTAAGTGAAACACATTGTTCCGATTGACTTTGTTTCTTCCAGTTCTGTGCTTACAGGAAACTTGAGTAACCACCTCTGTTCCAGTAAGGAATGTAGTATTAGCTAAAATGTAGGGATGAGTGCAGGAAAGGGAGCACAGCATGAAACAGTGTTTATAAACAAGCATCATCTGAAAGGTGGAAAGGATTATAATCTAAGGAAGTTATTAATTTCAGCCTCTTTGCAGACTTAGCATCTGTGGGTGCTTTCATCTTCCCTATTCTGTAATTTGGGATAATAAGAAATACTTTCTGCTCCAAGCCTGAAAGACTATGACTCAGTTGTAAACTTATAACTCATTTCTTTGTCCCTATAACTTCTTGGTTTGTTTTGTTTGAAGATGGTTTTGCCATGTGGATGATGACAACTATGTGAACCCTCGGACTCTTCTGCATCTCCTGTCTGCCTTCTCACACAGCCAGGACGTGTATGTGGGGCGACCGAGCCTGGACCATCCCATCGAAGCAGCTGACCATGTCCAAAGTGATGGATCAGTAAGCAAACTTTTTCAGTTTGTCTGAGAGACATTTCAATCTTCTAAGCCTTTAAAACCTTGACAATTCATAGGATTTCCCTATAAACCCAAGTGCTTTAATCTGCAAGAAATGAACCTGATGATGGTCATTTTCAGAGGCAGGATGCTGGGTTACATGCACCTTCAGCCTGATGTTGTGTGCATACATATGCACAATGGAGGTTTTCTCCTGGATGGCTGGCTGTTTCTGTTCCTTTACTCGTGCATGCTGATCTCCCTCACACTGAGCTTAGTAGGGCCTCCCCACCTTGACTTTTACTTTTCCTTTAGTGGCGGTGGGGGCAATGTTCCTTATTTTAGGACTTGGGAGTTTGGGTGGGAGTTCAAGGGGTTTTTAATTTGTTTTGAGTGCAGTATCACACACATTGTCATAATCTTGAACCAACTTCACGTGGGTGACAGAAGCTTTCTGGATAGATAAAGCATTTGCAATATAAAGTGGTTATAGGTTTCCAAGAACCGAAAGCAAACATATCTCAACCACAAGATACATGTGCTAAGGAGAAAATCCTAACCAGGTCACCTGCACTGGCAAGTCTGTTTAAAGATATATCAATCCACTGGCCAGAACATCATAAAAAGTTATAAAGCAGCTTGTTAGGGAAGACTGCACAACAAAATAGTCTCCTTGGACATAGAGCCAATATATATATGGACCACCTTTGACATCCTCCGTAACACTGAGCTGGCTATGACCCTTGGTTAAAATGAATAGAGGACAGATGTAATTGTGTGGAAGTGGGACTATCCATTTCATGTGGGCTACCTCCCTTATGCTAATTTGATGGTTCACATGCTGTCTGTTTCAAGATAGTTTCATTTGAGAGAACAGCTAGCTGCTTTCAGCAGCCTAAACAAATAGGGATTCATCTGTAGGCTTGTTCTGACTCAGATGTAATATGTGATATCAAGTAGAACCTTGAGTTCCCTGCCCAGCCAAATGCAAAAAGCTGATTGTCAGTAACTGCTGTGTGTTTTTTCTTTTTGCTCTTCAGAAGACAACGGTGAAATTCTGGTTTGCCACAGGCGGAGCTGGGTTCTGTATCAGCCGAGGTCTTGCCCTGAAGATGAGTCCCTGGGCCAGGTAAGCATTGTCCCTAGCTGAGCTCCATCAATACATGTCTGGGAGGTTTTAAAACACATTTTGGCTTGTCTCCTATGCTCTCTGTCACAGCCTGGGCAATTTCATTAGTACTGCAGAAAGAGTACGTCTTCCTGACGACTGCACCATTGGCTACATCATCGAAGGGCTGCTGGAGGTAAAGCTGCTGCACAGCCCATTGTTCCACTCCCACCTGGAAAATCTGCAGAGACTGCAAGGGGAGTCTGTGCTGCAGCAGGTAGAGCTATGCTTCATGTCCTGTTCTTACAGTTACACCTCAGTCTGATCAGAAAGAACAGACTATGTAGACTTAGCACTCTTCAGCAAAGAAGGATATCTACAGACTCACTCAGAGCTGTGACCTGCTCAATTCCTTCATTTTGGTGAAAAGCACTGTTTCACTCTAGCCAACTAGGTCATGTAGCTGTCCCCTCCTTTGGGGACACATTCTGCTACATGAAGCCTAGGTAGGGTGTACCCCATCTCCTCCTAAACCCTGATTTTATGCGTGTAGCTGTAGCAGAAAGTGTGGAAGTTTGCTAAATAGTGTTCCTGGTTTTGCCTAACAAAGTTGTAGTCTTAATTCATGTTCAGAAAGGCAGCTATATAAGTATTTGACATAATTAAATGTTAATAATTTTAAAGAACAATTTGTATGAATCTCATGAAACTTAAAATTGCTTCTGAAAAATCAATTTGCTTTTTAGTTGCTGGGCTACATTTTACCTCCCTGGCAGCAGATGGAGCCACAAGGCCATCCAGCAGTGTTGCCTGCATCACAGTGCTTGGCACCATGAGTAAACAGGAGTGTGGTTTTCCCCTGCATGCCGGGTAGTTATATTTTTCTGGCAATTGTATTAGGCAGTAGAAATGTGTGCTTGGGGCCAAATTCCACCGTGATGTCACCCCCCCTTTATGTTAGTGAATTTGACTGTAGCAGCAGTCCAACAACTGGCCATTGTTTCACTGGTCATCATAGGTTCCATGAGACGAAGACAGCTAACCCAAAAACCAGGAAATGTACAATTACAAAAAAAATACAAGTCTTCTTGCACCTGACACATGAAAAATTCTTAATGCAGTGCTTGTGTGGAAGGACCTGGGGTTCCAAAGATCTAAACTTTGTTTCAGATTTGAAACATGACAATCCTTTTCATGCTACTTAATATGCAAATATTTATATTTTCCCCCTGTGCTAAAATATTGCTATTGCAGACTTCAGGCAATGTCTGGTAAGGATGAACATGTTATTTAGCGAAGGTACAAACAGTAGCAGAATTCATGTCCTTACAAAGCTTACAGTTGAAAGTCATCTTGTCCTTCAGGGCAATGCACCTTTCAGATCCTCTGTGCATTCTCCCACATTGCCCTTAGTGTCCTTCAGTGCCAGCGTTGCTTACGTCAGAGCTAATCACTGTCCTCCAAATGTCATCCATGTTCAGATTAGACAGCATCTTTGGAGTCTTTCTTGGTACCTCATTAATAACCCTGCTACTCCACTCTGGTTTTCTGCATTAGTGTTACAAGTTTTGAATACTTCCTTATTTTTACAGGTAACCCTGAGTTACGGTGACCCTGAGAACAAACACAATGTCGTTAGCGTGGGAGGAGTGTTTGGCCTTCAGCAAGATCCAACTAGGTTAGTGTCCTCTTCCAAAACAAGATCTTCCTACCTTGTTCATGTTAGTCATCTGTAAGATTATCAGACCCACTAAAGGGTTTATTTTGTCGTGTCAGCTCGTTACTGTGCCAAAGCAGGTAGACGCACCCCCTGCTCCATCAGCCTGCTGCACATTCAATGCTAGTATGTTCCATGTATGGAGAATTCCAATCTAATGCTGTCTTTTCTTCTTTTTTTTTTAATATAGATTTAAATCTGTCCATTGTCTGCTTTACCCTGACACTATCTGGTGCCCTGCTAAGAAGATGTCATAATTCTTGATGAGCCACTGACACCTGTGTCTTAGCTAGTTTGCATAAGGCAGGAGTTGCGGGGTTTTTTGGTGGTTTTATTCTTCTTCTGGGAGACAGCCAGGGGTATCTACAAAGGAGGTAGACAGACTCTGTTTAGAAAAGCAATAAGGTATGGTTTGTTCAGCTGCAGCCTGGGACATTCCAAGAAGAATCTTTGTTCTTTTGTCTAGTGGCTCTTCATAAGATGACCACAGTCCTGTGTGTATGAGTCACTTTATACTTTCATTTGATGTCATGTGAACCTGTGCTTGGGCACATCTGAGGCAAATGCAGTACTGGGAGTGACAGTGTTTTTACTACCCTTAGGGGTTATTAGAAGCCACTGTGTTGAAGCTGGAGTGCTAGAGCAGACTGTAGTCCCCATGGTGACAAGAGAGGGGAAGTTTTCACTCATCTTTCTTGGGAGCAGAATTATTTAAGAGCTTCTGTGGCCTGACAGATTAAAACTGCAGCTGGCTAGAATACAGAAATCCTGGAATCACTAGGGTAAACAAGGCTGAAAGCCTTTGTCATGAGAAAACCCTGTGTGAGGGTAAGCTTACTCAAGACTAGATGAGTTGCTTACAATGTACATTCTCCCCTTTCATCCATGTGTACCTCCTGTGGAGGTAATTGTCAGACCTGGCTCGCATGCCAACTGAATTGCAATGGTTGATGATTATGATCTATTCCCTTGATATTTGATATTGAAAAAATATTTGCCTGACAAGATGGTAATTGTTCCTCCCACTTGGCTGGTAGTTGGTCACATGAGCTGGGGAAGCTTGTGCTGGCAAAACACGCCCTGTTTCTGAAGCAGTGTGCGAGGGGAGAAATGCTAGATAGCTGCAATGCACCAAGGAGAGTTTTGATGGTATCATTTGAGGACTTTTAATTGTATGACCATGGTTACTCCAGCTTCTTCAGATAATCTTTTAATTACCATAAAGCCAAGATCAGTGCTTGTTTTTACTCCTTAATAATTCAACAAGTAGTTCATGCAGTCACTAAAAGGGGATTGCACATTTACAAGCAGAAGTTCAGTGCTCTAGCAGTATCATCTGCTGCTGCTTTTTAAAGAAAGCAAACTTAATTTTTAAAGTGGAAGGAATGGGGCTCCATATGTTTACTTTTTTGTTGGCCCAGACTTCGGTCATGCGCAAACCCTGCCTGACCTGAAGAATACACTACAAAAATATTCCTTTGCAAAATCACTGTTTACTCTTATAAAAAATGCTTGCTGGTTTAGTGCTAGAGTTTGAGGCCAAATTAAGGGAAGAATCATAGAATGCTATTGTATGATCTGGAGCTGTGATTATTGGCTTGATTGTGGATCTAGCAGAGGTTTCAGGTTTCTAAGTGGCTGCACTCAGCTGTACTGTGGGGTTCACCTAGTTATTTAACTTCCTGGCAAATGCCTGTAGTGTATTAAAGTGTGCCACTTAGCACAGGGGTCAGCCTCCTCAAATATACCATGTTCCCTGCATTTTAACAAACCTTTCAGTGTTTACCTCAGTACATTGTCCTCTTTGCATGAATTTAGGTAGTTCTACTGAGGAACAAGCAAGCTGACGGCTACTTAGTACAGTCCTGCAGCTCATTCTTGTATTTCTCCTTTCTATCATGTGTACTAAGGTACACATGAGGTATGGAAATGAGAAAGCTGCAGGGAGCTGGATCAAAGCCCAGCTAGCACACTGGCTGTTCCATAATGGGCTGTCAGTGTTACAGGTGTGCCTGTCACAGAAAACAGAGGAGGATTTGTGGCATAGTAGGTTCTACCTCTTTATTAGATCTTCTGCTATCTAGAATTGAGGCATCCTGTGGTTTAATTATTTTGTCATTAATAGTTCTGGAGATTCCTGGTATCCATATATTTTTTAATATGGTTTTAAAGTCCTGTAGCAGAAAGCTGTGAAACTTCATGATCTCTTGAGGTGATTTTGTCTTCAAGCACTGCTTCTGAACTCTCCTCTTGGAAATCTTCTTCCCCTTCCACTGGAAGCACCCTTTTGTAAGACAACAGAGACCAAGCAAGGACTGGGCAGCAATTGTGGCAAACTGCAGTTTAAAAAACCACAACGCTTTATATTCATGGCAGGAAAACTAAACGGTAGAAGTTTCACACTGGTCACTGGTCACACTAGGTATGCCAAAGAGGCAAGTGCCCTCAAAGCTGGGAGGGTGTTTATGGAACTTAAAAAGGACCATGTTCTCCTGCAGGGCAACAGGAAACTTCAGTGTGTTCAGGCTTGTTCCAAGGTTTCTTGTGTTGAGAATGCATTAAGCTGTGTGGGTCTATCAGGATGCAGCTTTTTTATCAAACTACTTTTTCATACATAAAGTGATTCTATAAAATAAATATTTAAATATGTCAAAGGCTGTGTTTTGTCATATTTCTTCACATATGCTCTGTATCAAAAATGGAACATAAACCCACTAATTCAGAAAACTATGCCCTCCTGTCAGGCTTATGTGATGCCAAGGGCCAAAAAACAAGTAAGCTCAATGACTGGGATGTGGAGAACAGAGGTGGATGAGAAGAATCCTTGCAGCTGCTTCTTAACAGTACGATCAAAGAATTGAGATAATAAGGATTTTGTCATCTTCAGCAGCAACTTCGAGGGGGTAGAGCTGCAGGATTTTTTCATCAGACTCTAAAAAGCCTGGTTTTCTGTGGTCGCTAAAATGATACTTCAATCACGAGTAAGAGCCACGAACCTTCACTTCTGCCGGTCTCGTTGGATGAGCCCGGAGCCAGCTTCGTGCTGCGCTCCCTCGGCGGAGGCGGGGAAAGACGGCCCGGGCGGCTGGGCCCGCCCCGCTCCCGGCCCGCCCCGGCCCCGGGCCCGCCCCGGCCACAGTCCGGCCGAGACATGGAGCAGCAGCTCAGCTTCCGCGGCCGCCGGGCCTTGGTGACCGGGGCCGGCAAAGGTGCCCGCGGGCGGAGGGCTGGGGCGGGGGTCGGGCCGGGCCGGTCTGACACCGTGTCCCCGCAGGGATCGGCCGCGCCGTGGCCGTGGCCGGGCCGGTCTGACACCGTGTCCCCGCAGGGATCGGCCGCGCCGTGGCCGTGGCTCTGGGCAGGGCCGGGGCCCGCGTGACCGCGCTGAGCCGAACGGCGGCGGACCTGGAGAGCCTGGCGCGGGAGGTACCGGTACCGGCCCCCTCCTCCTGCCCCCTCCCGCCCCCGTAACCCCGCACCGACCCCCGCCCACCGCGGCCGCCCTCGCCGCAGTGCCCGGGCATCGAGACCCTGTGCGTGGACCTGGCGGACTGGGAGGCTGTGGAGGCGGCGCTGGGCGCGGCGGGGCCGTTCGAGCTGCTGGTGAACAACGCGGCCGTGGCGGAGCTGCAGCCGTTCCTGCAGGTGACGCGCTCGGCCCTGCAGCGGTGAGTTCCCGGGCCCGGCCCGCACGGCACCGCAGCTCCACGGGGAGCTCTGGGGCCGATGCCCGCCGAGGTCTCACCAAGCTCTGAACGTCAAAAACGGCGGCAGAGCTTTCCAGAAAAGGGTGGCACTAGAGGGGAAGCAGCTGGAAAGAACAAAGTCAGCAGCTGGTGTATAGACACACTGGACAGGCTGACATACACACTTTTAGCAATGCCCAGTGGTGGACTGTTACTGCGTATGTTCTTTTTCTTTACTGTCTTTTCATTCTTTACATCATCACCTTTCACCCCTTAAACAGCAAAAGGAAACAAAGCACTGGCTCTTACATCCATTTCTAAGTAGCCAGAACCTGCAGTGTCACCTCCAGAACGGTGGGTGCACCTGCCATCCCGCTGGCATGGCAGGAGAGTGCCTTTCTGCTCATCAGGCTCAGAGCTTCCAGTCTAGTTCCAGCTTGGTTAAATTGAAAGGCAGTTGTTGCTAAGACAATTCAGAAATAGAGACAACAAAGCCAGGTAAGGAAGCAAAAAATGGTCAGGGTGGGAAATTAAATTTGTTAACTACAATAACACGACTTCTTTATTCTCTGAAAAGGTCCATAGTTTTGTTGTGAGTACACTTTAGGATACAGGCTATCTTGACCACATCCTTCTGAGAAAATGAGTCATGCTGTGTCCCTGTGTTAAAAATGGTTGTTGAGAATCTACAATATAGATTTGTGACTAGAACGTCAAATGTATGGATTCTACTAAGATCATTTTGCAGAACTGGCAGGTGGAAGCCTAAGGAATCTTCTGATGTGGCAAACAGAAGAAATGCTGCCTCTACCCACCTTCCAGCAAGTTTTGCTTTGTAAATCTGTGTGAAGGGTTTGCTTGACCTAAGAGTCATCTGCCCTGGCTGAAGCCCAGGGCTCTGTTTAAACTTTGACAGAGGAATTCCATTACACTGCAGAAGAGCAGAGTCCTGTACAAAATGCACCTGATGCATGCATGCACCTCCTCACACACTGACAGGCTTGCAGCCAATGGATAGTTCTGGTTCATTGCTGAGATCCCACCTGACCATTCTGGCTCTCCTGACAACTTGGCATCTCTGTCCATGTCCTGGAGTATCACCAGTGTTTCCAACAGAGCAGCAGCACTTGTCCTCTGCTGCCTCCCAAAACAGCTCCCTGGGCTGGGCTACAACCACTTGGTAACTTAAATTTGATTTATTTGTAGGTCTCTTGATGTGAATTTTGGGGCTGTGCTTCATGTTTCCCAGGTGAGGAAGAACTGTCACTGCAGCTGCCTCCATGAATAGCAGTGATTAAACTGTTGTACATAGAGGGGTATGTGTCCACTGTGGGGCCTGAAAGGACTGCAGTCCAAAGTCAATCCAAGAAACTACATGTACAGTCCCTTCACACTCTTGCTTTGACTCTCTTGTAAGCAGGAGGCAGTGAGGGCTTGGTTCCTCCAGATGTTTTTGTTCTTTGGTCTACCATAATAGCCCAGCAAGATTCCTATGGAGTGAAATAATGATTTCTCTTGTTAGGATTCTGGCATTATTTTATTTTTTCTCCTTTCCCTCCCAGATAGTTGCTCGGCAGATGATTGCACAAGGCGTGCCAGGGGCCATTGTGAATGTCTCCAGCCAGGCATCGAAGCGTGCACTGAGGGATCATGCTGTTTACTGTAAGCGTGTGCAGCTTTAGCAGTGCCCCTCTCAGCTTTGACCAGCTGGACACCCACAGTCAGCAAGCTGCCAGTTCTGGGCAGCAGTTCCATAGCACCTCCAGACCAGGTGCTGTGCAGTTAAACATCTCCTCTTCTTCCCTTCTCGTAAAGGTTCCACAAAAAGTGCTCTGGATATGCTGAGCAAAGTAATGGCAATGGAACTGGGACCCCACAAGGTAGGAGTCTGTGAGAGAAAAGTGTGAAAGCTGAACCTGAGTACAAGCACAGCAGCTGGCTGAGATTGTTTGTTGTTCCTGCTCCCAGATTAGGGTGAACACTGTGAACCCCACCGTGGTTATGACTGACATGGGGAGAATTAACTGGAGTGACCCTCAGAAATCTGCTGCCATGATTAATCGGATTCCCCTGGGAAAGTTTGCAGGTCAGTGATGTATGTTTGTCCCCAGGCAATGGTCTCCCAGCCTGCCTTCTCACTGACACCACAGCCAGAAGTTGCTGATTTTTGGGCAAAGTGACAGCTCTGCTGAATGTCTTTTGGCTGAATTCCTGCAGTATTTGATCAGGACAGGGTGAGAATCAACCCTCCTCTCGCTTTTTCGACAGCCTCCTCATCCTGGGACAAGTGAAATGAACTTGCTCTATTGTTCATAAACCTGACAGGGTGTTTGCTGTCACCTAAGCACCATTTGATCACAAGGACACTTTGATGTCCAGCTCTCAGCCACACTGTCCCAGACACTTAACCAAGCACAGTTTGGCAGAAGGCAGAAACATTTTCCAGCTCTAATTACCTGTAGATGTCAAAGGCAGACCTTTTTAAGTGCTTCTTTTTCTGATACACTTTAGGTGGGCATCAAATGTTCTCTGTGTTTGATTGCAGAGGTGGATGATGTGGTGAACAGCATTCTCTTCCTGCTGAGTGACAAGAGTGCTATGACAACTGGCAGCTCACTGATGATTGATGGGGGCTTTCTTGTCTCCTAAGATGACACCTGCATTTCACACCTGGCCTCAATTTTCATAGGAATACTGCCTAGATGTAAACTGGATAGGAAACAATGACTCACTTCTTGCTGAAGGGGCAGCAGGGCTGAAGACTATTAGAAGTGAGGCAGAAAATCAGCTTTGCAAGGCTGCTATATAATAAAGCTCACATACACCTTCATGGAGAATGTTTATTGCACCAAATAAGGTTTTATCTTGTCACTCTACATGATGATTAGAAATTGGACCTCTCTTCCAACCCTGTTCCCCTCCCCCACAACCCTTCAGAAGCTCTCCCTGTTCCATCCAAATCCAGAGTCTGTCTGCATTTTCAGTGGGAAGGGAAAGAAGTTAGCAGACTCCTCACTGCTTCCTTTGTTGTCTTTAGTAGAAAAAAAAACAAAATAGAGGCAACAACCCCAGCCCTGCTCTGCAGAGACTGGATTTTGGGGGGAGGCCCTGCTAAAGACTAATGGGGGGGAGCAGCACCATGCTGTCCTAGGGTGTGCACACACAAAAAGGCAAATGCATTGATTGCACAGAGCTGTTTCACTCACAGAGTTTGGCTAGTACCCAATAAAGCACCTAATGATTCATTTTTCAGCTTCTCATTTACTTTGACCCCTTCCAGGGCTGGTTATGATTTCTTTAACAGTCTTAGAAACATTCTGCTAGAGCACCAGTTTGTTAACTGTTAGCCACAGCAGGCTGGGCAAGGAGACCCTGCCATCCTCCCAGCCACTCCTGTCTTTCAGCACCATTGAAATCAGCTCCCTCCCCACTCCCACCAGGATGTTCACCACCTGTTTCACCTGCAGGTTGAAAACAGGTGTTTCCAGAACAGGATGGATGTCTCAGCCCTTTCCACTTGGAGTTCAGGAGAGCCAAAACAGCTTGTTGCCTGAAGGAGCTACCTTGCCTTCCCCGCTGTACCTCCCCTGGGGGCTGTATAGTCCCCAGCTGGTCTCCTGTCCCCACTGCCCCTTCACATCAACACTGACGTTAAATCAAAGAGACATTTAAAAAACACTGACTTCGTACATGATGAAGGGCCCTACACATCCCAGCCCCCTTCAGAAACACCCAGCTTAATATGCAATCTGTCAGAGGATGACAGCATGCTGAGCCAAGACCAAGGCCACAGCCCTCAAAACATGGTACACTTTTTGCCAGGCTTCTTCACGGGCGGTGGGCAGAGCACAGCCCGGATGGCTTCATCAAACACCGTCTTCAAGCCCCGCTGCGTCAGGGCAGAGCATTCGAGGTACTTTACTGACCCTGGGGAAAGAGAGCTGCAGCTCAACCACTCCAGTTCCACCACCACGCACTGTTGCTCACCCACTCACTGCCTGCTCACGAGACTCACCGATCTCCCGAGCCATGGCCAAGCCTTGGGGATAGGTGATGGGGGCCAGTTTCTTATCACGTAACCTTTCAATGGTGTCCTTATCATCCCTCAAGTCCAGCTTGGTGCCCACCAGGATAATAGGCGTATTTGGGCAATGGTGTCGGACCTCGGGGTACCACTGAAACAGAGAGGTATGATGAGAAAAGTAGTTCTATGAGTGGCCATAACCACAAGGATGCATTTCTACTATTGGGAATGAAGAGGTTCACTACTGACATGGTGGCAACACCTGAACAGGAACTGCTCCTACAGTTCTGATCTGCTCTGCAAAAAGAGACTGGTGCAGATGTAATAATGAAGGCACCAAGACACAGAATCCTGACAGACACTGCCAGCCAACACTGTGCACAGTGCTTTCCTTAACTGCATGTTAGCTTCTAAGACATCCCTTATCTTAAAACACAGATTCAGAAAGGTAATAACTTAGCCAAAGAAATCATTAATAAAAAGCAGGCTCCACTTAAAACCTGCAGACTATGATTTTCCCTCACCAAAACATTACTGCTTGAAGTTTTGGGCTTGTAGGTGTGGTGCTGGGTAGGGCAGGGAATGTCACTGCTTCTTCCCTTCTACTGTTTTACCCAGGAGGAGAATACTTTACCTTAGCTCGGACATTCTCAAAGGAGGCTGGACTCACAAGGGAGAAGCAGATCAAGAAAACATCCTGTGCAGAAAGAAGAGGGTCAGCTGTGCAGACAGAAGCAGCTAGAGTGAAGGGAGGCTGCAGAGGGAGCCTGACAAAGGACAACCTCAACCCACAAGCAAGGGCTGCTGTGGCCTTAAGAAATTCTTCCCCATTAAGGGTGTTAAACTAATTCAGAGAGGGAAGAAATGGACCATGAGTGTGTATGATTACATCTTCTTTCACAGCGCTGGGCTCTGCATGTTAAGAGCCTGAGGCCTCAAACATCTTAACAGCACTAAGGGCTTCACCAGCAGCACAGCTGCTTAGGAACTGCTACACCCAGAAACACTCCTAGGGCAGCCCAACGGGGATCTGCCCTGCTGAGAGAGAACAGGAATATGGAACTGGCTAGGCTGCACAGCAGCCTTACAGCATTCCTTCTACTTGAGCCTCCCTGGGGTACCCGTAACTCTTCAAAGGTCATTACAAAGAAGAGACTAGAACAGGACAATGTCTTAGGAGAAAATCAGCTGTGATGCTTCTTAAACAACCAGAATTATGGGTGTAGCTGCAGGAACTCAGACCTTCCTCCAGGGAAAGAAGCATGCCTGTCCTTGGGAGCCTCCCTGTCCCTGAGAGGGAGCAGTCCCAAGGCAGTCCAAGCTCAGCACTCACCGTCTGTGGATAGGAAAGCGGCCGCAGTCGGTCATAGTCTTCTTGCCCTGCTGTGTCCCAGAGGCCCAGGTTCACTGGCTTTCCATCTACCATCACATTGGCAGAATAATTATCAAACCTGCCAATGAGGAGTCCCCATCAGTGACAATTTTGTGGTGACCTTCACATCTTTATACAGAATTCAAAGGGGCAGTGAATCAGGAAAGGATACTGCAGCACAGTTCCAGTGGGGACAATCTGCCTTCCTCACACACACAGCCACAGCATCATCCTTACCTGTCAAGTTCACAGTCTGATTTGCAACAGCCACCTCCTCACACACAAACCAAACTTCTACACACACAAGCATAGAGATCAAAAAGCAACTGAAGCCCAAGGCGTTACTTACACGGTGGGAATGTATTCTCCAGGAAAGGCATTTGTGGTGTAACTGATCAGCAAGCAGGTCTTCCCTACAGCTCTGCAGAGGGTAAGAGTGACAAGCATAAAGAAGGGTACAACATGGAGCACTAAGGCAGTAAAACTCACCCTTCCCACACTGAAAACACATAGTAGGTAAAAAGCTACCATATGAGGAAAACAAACCTGTTGCAGGCTGGAATCCCCCAGTTGTCACAGACATGGCCTGAACTCAAAAGGTGCACCTTGCCTGATTGCTTCCTAACCCTGCTCTCTACCACTCCTTTTCCCTACCCATTCAACAAAACATCAGTCAAAATAATACTGGTTTCATGAACCAAGAGGGCTCAACAGATACACAGTAATTCAGCAAAATGGATAAACAGTGAGGTTAAAAACATGCAACAATGCAGATCTGCAAGCTCCTCAGATACAGGAATAAATAAATACAAAGGAGAAAAAGTAAGTATCCATAAACAAAAATGGACTTTAAAATTGACTGCAGGCAGTTTGGAAAAGATTAGTGAAAAAGGATAAAAATACCAGCTCAGGACTTTGCTTGGTTGAAGGTTGGTGAGATTGGTCAGCCCAGCAGTGGCAGCTGGCAAGGGCCAGGCCAGCAAAAGAGTGAGCACACAGCCTTTAACCAGCTCTGCAGATTTCCTAAGTTTCACTGTAGGAACAGAGGAGAACCAGCAGTGTGAGCTACCTTTGTATCATGGAGAAAGCTGTGAACTGCAGACAACCTTCCAGAAAAAGACTGTGAGTGCCAGTGCCAGGGAAAGCTGGCTTTGAGGTGCCTGGGTGAAGCTGAATAGCTAGCAGAAATGGGTATCCCCTACCCAATTCTGCAGCCAGACTGATGTAAGAGAGGGTGTCAGAAGAGAGGAAGAGAGTTGACAGTCCCCTGCACACACCAGCATGACAGAAAGCACAGGGAGAACAAACCACTATTATAACTTTTCCTTTGGATTAGGTCCCCTCGGTCTGAGAAGAAAGAAGTTTTGTCATGAACCACTAGGCTGACTGGTCCAACTTTCCTCCTGAAGTGTGACTTCAGTTTCCCACCAAACAGGGACACTTGTAATTCACAAAAACCTGTGTATCTATGTGTTTCTTTCAGTCTGCACTACTGATTTACTTTTAAGGCAAAACACAGGACAGCAAACCTTCAGTTGAACTCCATTTGCAACATCCTGAGCTCCCAGTCACTCTCCCCTCTGCAATAAGGCTGTACTTTCTCCTACTCCCTTTTAGCCCTCACAGGCTGGAACCTGGAAGGCCTCACCACAAATGTGTATTTGAGGGGATGGCATGCACGAGAAAGGGTAAGTCTAGTCCCTGCCTAAGACCAGTTCACAGTTAGGTCTGAGTACCTCAGCTCTGTTCTTGCTGAGGTGATCAGAAAAGTAAACTGGAATTGTGAGGAAAAATATGCAGGACGAACTAGGAAAGTTACAAAGCAGTATAAATCTAGTGCATGCCTGCATCTTCCAGGCAGATGTGTTCCCAAAAAAGAAGGCATTTAGGAAGAGCCTTAACAAAAAAAGCAAAAAGGGTGACAAGGAGCACATGGTGAAACTAGAAAGAGTAATGCATTTCACCTCGGAACAATCAACAATAGGACATACGAGACCTGCGAGCATCAAGATTTTCGGAGGACTCTGTCAGGAATCAAGCAGGTACAATGAAAAATAGCAAAATACCGGCACCCAAAACGCCGAAACAAGGAGACAAACGTAAAACCCAGGAGGAACCTGTGTTTGCTACCCAGGCAGCCCCCAAGTTCACGAACTACGACAGGAGCAGGGCAGGGTTGCGGGGCCGCCGCAAGGCCCCCCGCTCCCGCCGGGACTCGCCGGCAGCCCCTCTCCCGCCGGCCCCACCCGAGCCAGGCCCCGGCGGAGCCAGGCCGGAGCGAGCCTCGCCGCCCGGCGCGGGGCCTCCCGCCGGCGGAGCGGCTCTGCCGGGCGCTGCCCCGGGCCAGCCCTCCCTCCCTCGTCCCCTCGGCGCCGCCGGGCCCGCCCGGTGCGGAGCTGCGGGGCCGGGGCGCGGCCCCTCCCGCACTCACCCGTCGCCCACCACCACACACTTGATCGCCTGCATCTGCCCGCGATGGCGGCGCCGCGACTGCGCCGCAGTGACCGCCCGCGGGGTGGGGCGGCCCGAGCCGAGCCGAGCCGAGCCGAGCCGAGTCAAGCACCGAGCCGAGCACCGGGCAGGGCCGAGCCGAGTCGAGCACCGGGCAGGTCCCGCCGGCTCCGCCCCCGCCGCTCGCCCGGGGCCGGCTCGGCTCCGCCGCGGGCGCGGAGAAGCGGCGGCCCCGCCCCGCCAGCAGCGGCGGGCGCTGCTCGGGCCCGGTCACCGCACCGGGGCCCGCCGGCTCAGGGACAAAGCTTTAAACCTGGTTACGTTGTAGCTGCGTAGCTCAGCGCCATCGGCCCAGAGCTGCCGCGGAACAAAGACGGAGCAGGGAAAACCCTGCAGGAAGATGGCTTTTGGCTTCCCCCACCTCCCCTGCCAGCAAAAGAGATGCCCACAGCAGCGGCCCTGTCTGCAAACAACAGCCTTTGCTCTTCCCTTACCTGTGGCTCTGCCCACCAGCCACAAACTAAGTGGCTATTGCCACAGGTTTCTTGGTCATGACTAGGGAACAGCTTTCCAGCTTCTTTGCTTTTATCTTAGTCCTGAACCACAACTATCCCCATCTCATCCACCTGTAACAGCCCTTTAGCTGCAGGACAGGCTGACAGGGTCCTCAGGGCAGTAACACAGCAGAAAGCCCCACCCTCCACATCAGCCAAACATCCAGCGTGCCACTGTCCAGTGCTAATGGCAAAATGCAAAAGTTCTTTATTAAGCAGAGCAAAACCCAGTATAAAAAATGAAAACACAAAGCAACCAGTCCACACAGAAACTTTTGTTTTCCAGGTGTCTCTTAAAAATATTTACTCTAAGGTATGTTCCCACCCCAAACTCACAGGAAGGACTCCCTCAAGGCTCAATACTGCTGGCCTGACAACAGCTCCTGCTTTCTCCAGTTCAGGCTCTAGCAACCCTTCCCTTTCTCCAGGTCATGCAAGGACTTGCACTGTCAGGAGAGGAACCACCTTCTTCCCTTATGCTCTGAGAAGCAACTCCCCAGTGTGACACAAGAAGCATTGCTCCTCTCCAGGTTAAGGCCACAGCACTCAGTTCTAGGAGCCTGAGAAGCCAGGAGAACAGTTCTGCCATTTGCCATAGCGCAATACTGGCCACAACATCTTCAGCTAAGGGCTGCAGCTCACAGTGAAGAAGCACAATCAACCGCTCACCTTTCCCTGCCACTCACTGTTGCAGAAGTAGAACCACTGCCAAAGCCCAGCTGTCCCACAGGGACATGGACAGCACTGCACCCAAGCCCCTTGGTGCACCTGCTTCTGTCTATGCCAAATGTGTTTCTACAGCCCACCAATATGGCCAGAGCCAGAGAGGGTAAACAAGCAGAGAGGGCCCCATCAGACTCTGCTTCTGTCTGTAAACACTGGGTGAAAAAGCACAAGTGGGTAATATCTGGTGTTTCCAGCAGTTTCAGGATCCCATTAGCAAGGCAAATTGCTCCAGCCCACAGGCAACTGTGAAGACTCCTGTAAACATTCCTGTCGCTTTTTCTCACGTTTCTCTGTGAACAGCCCTGGCATCCAAACAAATGCTGCAGCAGGACCTTGCCAGGGAACACAGAAACCTCCCAGTAACCTCCTGCACCAATAGGCTGTGGCAGTGCAGGGGAGGGGGCTCAACATCATGGACTCAGAGCTACAGGCCTGGACAGTTGTTTCTTCCTCTCCTTCACGCTGTCAGGAGGAAGATTTCTGAACAGCAAGAGCATTTGACTATTTGCAAGCCTTTGTGTCACCCCACTCTGAAGAACTGTCCATTTAGGAAGAAGGAGTTGTACCTGAATTCTCACCCTTTCCCTGACTGCAAGCAGATATTTGGATCCTCTAAGCCACAGTCTCACTTCCTAGAACTGTGGGTACCCAAGGAAGATCCCTGCACATATGCCATGATGGCATTCTGCAAGAAACTTGCTCGCTGGGCCTCCTCTTCCCTCATCCTGGAGATCTCAGCCTCCTTCATTCTCAGCTTCTCCAGCAGCAAAGAGATCTCACCCTCCTTGTCCAGCAGTGCTTCACGGTGATTACTGGATAGGGCTGTGAAAAAGCAGCATTAGTAAAGAAAATCAAGGTATCCCTGGAAAAAACAGGAGCAGGCCAAAGGCAATGGAAGTGCTACAACCAGCAAGCACACAAGAGGAGCTGCATGAGACAACATGAGAGGTTTTGCACAGGTAGCAGGCACAATTCACTGCGCAGGAAATCCAGATTTTGCCTGCTATGCAGCTTTGGGTGGTCATCTGAGTCTTGGTCTCTACAAAATGAGGAATCCCTGTAAATACACATGGCTGGAGAGTACAACTCACAGGTGTACTCACAGGCAGGAAGCACTTGCTGTCACTACCTGTGAGCACAGCTGAGTTCCAGGCCCAATGCAGGGTAACTCGGAGTTACCATTTGAGAAGCAGGAAAGGACCCATTACCTTTCAGCTGTCTTTCCAGAGCTGCAATCTTCTCTCTCAGCCCATCCTGGGCTGTGCGTTCAGCCTCCAGGTGCCCAATCTGTTCTTGTAATTCCACTTTCACCTTATTTAGCTCTGTCACCTTCTCCTCTTCCTTCCTGTCCACGTACTGACACACAAAGACAAATCCATGAACAACCAAACAACTTCAGCAACTTGTTCTGGCCCTGTGGTGACTATCTCTACTCCAGTCCAAACTACCTGCTGAAGTTCCTCCAGCCTCCTCTTGAGTCCATCGGCATACAGGCTCAACTGTTTGGCTTTAGCTTGGGCCTCAGCAACCATCTCCTTTTGCTTAAGGCAGCAGTTCTGAGCTTCATCCCTTGACTCAGTCATCAGCCGCAGCTTCTCTTCTAGGTGTTCTAGGCGTTGCTGCTGTAAGACACAAAGGAAAATGAAAATTAAACAGTCCCACTTCATTCCTGTGAAGAGATTCTCCCCTCTCTGTTCCTAATACAGTGAACCCTTTATTGAGTCAACTGGCACTGACAAGCAGAGGACACAGTCCTGCTCCTTGCACTCGGAAGTGACTCCAAGCTGCTTCCTCTTGCCAGGGAGGCTGGCAGAGGACAAAACACTCAGCTCAGAAACAGAGACAGGTCCCTGGCAGATGCACTGATGTCACAGCCAGTGTTTACAGCCAATGCTCCACCTTCACTTCCTCCATCCCTCAAATGGCTCTGCAGCGCCACTGCATGCAACCCAGCAACTGCTGGATCCCATATGTCAGATTTCTATGTCTGTAATTCAATGAAGCATTTTCTTTTGTGATGCTACAAATAAGTAAATATTCTAATAGCTTTTGTGTATTTTCCTCATCCCTCGTTCTATTTCACTATTAATATAGTGAATAATAATAGTTAATATAGTGAATATTCATTAATATTAATATCCTATAATGTAGGATATTAACTTAATTGACATTTTCAGAGTTTAATACAACAGTGACTTTATTTACCTAGCAACAGTAGCCACCTGAAGAAATTTCTCAGTGTTAGAGGAACAGGAGCACCCCATTAAAGTTGTCATTAAAAAGAAAGATCAACATCTGGCTGTTGGCTTCAGATGTTGGCAACTTAAACTAAATTGCCATGACAATATTGACATCAGTTCTGTTAGTACTGAAGACAGCTCAAATTAGACTTTTCAGGGCTCCCTCCTCAGCAATCACACCATTTGTGGGTCAGTAAAACCCGGAGAGGAGTGAGTTAGCAGCTCCCCAGGACTAAGACATAGCCTGGGTAGCCAAACCACTTCATTCCCACAGGCAGGTCTGTCCTTACCTCCTCCAGGCGCGCCTGACTCCGCACTTTTATCAACTCCTCCTCTGCCCGTCCTCGCTCAGCTAGTGCAGCTGCTTTGACTTGGCTCAGCTCCTGCCACAGGAACATTGAAAATCATTCCAGACAGAGAAGCTGCATTGCTGCCACACTGACCAGGAAACACGAGCAGCTTCCAGTCGCAGGCTATAAAATGACACAGCTCTCCTCACTCAGGGGCAGCAAAAGCATACAAAGATACAAACCCTTCCTCAGTTCAAGACTGCTATCTAAGTTCAATGTGAATTTCAGTTATATGAGGGCACGTATTGGTTAAACCTTTCCAAAAAAGGGAATAGGGAAGAGCACTGCTGGATGTAGCTGGGGAAATAGATATGGATGAACATGCTACACTACTTGTGACAACATAGTCACAAGAATCCTGTAAAGTCAAATCTTAGTAAGACTCTAACCATGTTCAATGGAATCCTCATTTTTGTCCAATCTGAATTTACAAGTTTCTCCTTGGAACCTTCTTTCTTAGTCCAAAGCGGTAAAAATAATTTTAGCTGGTATACTGCTGTTTTCTGTTCCCCCTTACAGCACATGACAATCTTTACAGAGGTCTGCAGTCAGACTCCACAAATCTTTCCTGGCAGCCTTCTCTGTGCACTGCTATATGAGCGTTCAAATGTGCCCAGAGCACTTTTTTTCACCTCGTCCAGAGATATCCTGATGGCCTCCAGCCTCTGGATCCTGTCGTGCATGGAACGTTCACTGGCCTCCATCTGCTGTGCCACACGATCCACCTGCAAAGCAGCAGAAACCAGCAAGTGACAGAAAACCATCCCACCTCCAGGCAAAGCAAGCAGCAAGACTACTCATCATGATAGTGAAGCATCCTCTCACTGACCCACCTACCAGCAAAGCAAAATTCTTACCTCCCCCAGAACTCCACTAGGAAACAGTAGTACAGATGGAATCTTCCCTCTAGAAACTAGGAGTTTTTAGACAGAGATCCCTCCCAGGCCACAAGGAGGGAATCCAAGCTCTCATTGCCAAGTTATATAAAACACGACAGATTTATTTTTTAACTGTAATGTTGGTAAAATCTTCCTGGCCTGTGACTTTTCTTAAAAGATTTCAATATCTTCAGAGAAATCTATTAGTATAATTTTATTTTGGAGAGATTTCAAACGTCAGTAACACTGCAAAGATAATTGGTGGCAGTCTGTTGGCCTGTCCACACTCAGACACAACCCCCTTTGAAACACAACAGAGAAGGAACTAGCATGCTGAGCCCTGTTAAAGGACTGCTTGTGTATAAGCAATTAAAACATTCAAACGTATTTATTTCAGAAGCTGGGAAAAATTCCTCATTTGTAATTACCTCTGTGCACAGACCAACACAAAGGCCAGCCTCCCAGCCTCTCTTGTAGCTTCACATACCACTCTGGCCCATATTCTTGAAAGCTTGAAAATCTTACTAGCTGGTAGAAAGTTTTGTGATCTCTTCAGTCAGGCTTTGCTTGAAGAAATGACCCATTATTTCCACAAAAAATCTGAGCTCACTAACTTCTAAACTTTTTTAAGAGCACATTACAGCAAACAACGATCTCCACTGGTGATGTATGTCAGGAGCAAAGAAAGACTAACCAGGATGCTGCAGAAACCTCACCCTTACCTCTTTTACCCGAAGGGATTCCATGTCTTCAAGGCTTTGTTTAAATCTTCTTTTCTCCATTTCCAGACGTTCTACAGATTAAAAGCAGGCATATCACAACTCTGGCATGCCTGCCACACAGCTGTATTCATACTTTTTCACACTCTGTCAACCCTTTCTCCTCAGCTGCCGGTGCAGGAACAATGATCCCAACCACAGGTGTCCCCAAGCTGTCTCTACTCCCCCACTCACCTTCAGCCTCCACAGCCCGCAGCTTCAGCTCTGCTGTTGTGTTGGTCAAGTCTTGTTTCACCTGGAACAGCTGATCCTGCTGAACTTTGCACTTCCTCTCCAATTCATCCACCTACATAAGGAAATTACCACCACAAAGGTTTTTCTTTTCCTATTAGCACAAAAAGTTGGCTGTACAGGACAATGAAGTGACACCCAACCAAGAATCAAAGTAGAGACCATAACATCTATGGAGCAGATGTTATACACGTTCAAGAGCCACTTCTCAGACTTGGACTTGGTTTCCTACCTGATTTCTCAGCAACAGGTTTTTCTCACTGGCAGCAGACAAGTCATGCAAAAGCTTGCTTTCCCGATCAGCACCTTCCTGCAAACAGAACCAAAATTAAAAACCTGTACTCCCCCTAGTTCTTGCACTACCAACCTGTGCCAACCAACACCATCAATAACAGGGCTCCTCATCACACCTGGCAACTATCTATCTAATTTACACAAGAATTTTTGTCATGGTGGCTTTAGCTAAGCAGTAACAGTAAAAATCATGCTTGCCTATTGCATCCAGCATCCCCCAAATCCACACAAACCAGTTATGACCTATAGCCCTGCTCCCAAACATAACTAGGACTTATCCAGCTCACCTGCTTTTGTTGCTGGAGCTCCCTGAAGTGGGACTCAGCCACACAGTTTTGTTCCTGTTTCATGGCGCTCAGCAGCTCTCCCAGCGTGTGCACCTTCTGCTCAGACAGAGCCAGGGCAGCTTCAGTCATCTGCAGCCTATAAAGAAAATCACTTTATGGAGCCTTTTCCAAGGCAGACATTGCAGCAAGCTCTCTATGCCACCTGGTACAAGGTGCTAATGTCCATCTTGCAGTAGGTGAAATCAGGCTACCTAAATGAGGCATTTTTGCTTCTGGGAAAAGGACACCACTGACCTCTGTACACAGCAGCACTGCAGTGACCTGGGACTTCTCAGGGCCCAGAGTGCTAGTGCCCACTGCATTTGCCCTGCACTGTCTTCCATGAGCCAATTTCCCTGCCCAGACCCCTCCAGGATTTGCCTGCTCCCACAGAACAAAGCTGGCTACTTTGTATCACTGCAAAGTTGTTTACAATTAGAGACAGGATTTTAAATGGGAGTAGCAGAAGCAATTTACTTGTTCTGTCCAAGAGGGACACGTCCACATCACTGCATGGCATGAAACGCTGCCTTTACCTGGCAGAATTCAACTAGGCAGGGTTTGAAGTCAAACCATGGCCATGTGCATATGGCTCTGCATAATCTCACACTTCTTCTGAGCACCTCTTCCTCATTGTTCCCAAGCCAGGCTCCTCCATACCTGCAGTGCTTCCCAGAGAACACTGTCAGCTGCCAGGGGAAACAGGCAGAGATTCCTGCCAGGCTGTAAACCATGCAAGGAACATGTCCCCATCCCATCTGCACAATCCTTTTTCTTTCTTCCCACCTTCTGTAATTCACTCGCTCTTACACCAATGTAGTCATTTTACTTAAAAGCAAGCTAAGTATCTAGTGTGGCAAACTCAAAGGCTTGATCTGACTGTAATTTCTGGATATTACTGCAGAACTAACCAAAATAGTAATCCAGCTACCCTACAAGATTATCCCCTTTCTTAGAAGCACTGCTTGGCACTGCTTATACAGCACAAACAGTGGGAAGACAAAGGTTTTCCTGCTCCATACTTGGTTTTCAGTGAATTCATAATGGAGTACTGCTCATCCAATGCTTCCTGCAGCTGGCTGACTCGTGCTGCAGACATTCTGCATTTGGGAGGAAAAAAAAGGAAAAAAAAAAAGTGGGTAATTTCTGCCAGGAAATGGAGAGTGCCATCAAAGAGCAGGAAACATTTCGAATCTAACTCACTTCTCACTCCTGGCTCTTTCTTCTTTCTGCTTGTCTACAGTATCCACAAAATCCATTAACTGTGAGCAAGGCAAAATTCAGTGAGAAAATTAACTGCATCAGCTACAAACCTTTACATTTCTCATCTTTCTCTTCCCAGCAATAGCTGAAGACATGTCAAGCCACTCTACCAGAAGCAAACTGGAAGTCTGATTAGTTTATTAGCACATCTGAATAAGGTCATCAGCTACAGGGACTCTGCATCCCAAGGTGTCAAATGGAAAAACAGATCTCTAGGTTTACACCACTTGGAAAATATCAAATTGCAAAAGAAGAAACGAAAGCACAAATAACCAAAACTCCTCCAGAACCCAGAGTAAATATGTTCAGCAGGGATGTCCATACTCACACTATCCCTCAAATAACCCATCTCAGAGGACTGAGCCTCAATGTACTAAATCATGCTGTGTGCCTGCCCATAAAAATGCACGTGCAATTTCAGGTGCACAATAATACTGCCACTGAGTGTTCTGGGGGACCTCAAGGGAAAGCAAAGGATTCCAGGTACCCCATTTGAACTGCCAACATCTGCTGACCTGCTTGTTCTTCTCATCCTTCAGACTCAAAACCTCCTTGCTGAGGATGTTCACTTGGTTCTGGGCCTCGCTCAGGATAGCCTCACGGTCTTGGTTGTGATCCAAGGCTTGTTCTGATGCAGAGAGAGCAGGAGAACATGCACAAGCTTCTAAAGCAACAGAATAGCAAGCACTGCTGGAAGAGACAGCACTCAGGATGACCACTGGATATCAGAAGCACCAGGACAGTTGCCCTTCTCAGACTGGCCCATGGAGATAGTCCCACCTTACATCACAAGGTGGGATGGGATCAAAGAGAGCAGTGTGTGTGGGGTAATCAACACCTCAGCCTCAGGAAAGCTGTTAACTCTGCTGTGGGCAGGACAACGACAAAGGATGTGCTGCATAAGCCACATCAAAACTTGGCTCATCAGAGGCAAACTACGAGCAAGTCTCAAAGTCTCAGGTTCATTCACATGGCACATCAATCTCTAATAACTCAATCCAAACTTTTTTTTTTTTTTTTGCTTTTGCCAGTCAAAGTGACACTTCCAACTTGATTAGCCCTCACTAAAGGACAAGAGAAGGCGACATAGGGCACTGTGGAAATGCTATTGAGAAAGGGAGGGAAAGAGGGTTAGCTCTCTTCTGGAGCAGCAAGTGCCCTATATCCCCCAAGTGCTGGACTGGGAAAGCAGTTAAGTGATTCATTACTGTACACACATCACACTTACCCACAGCTTTCAGGATGTCACCAGGAACATTGTTCCCTGCCAGCTCCAGCCTCTTCAGGGTTTTGTTGCTATGCAAGCAGTTCAGCAACGCTCGGCCACCCAGAAGCCCAATGTTATTCCATCGCAAATCTACACAGAAAGCAAACTTTCACCATGGCAGTCACATCTGCTGAGATCCCAGATGATCCTAGCACAAACACAGGTGAATACTGTGGCCCCTTTCAAGATGAATGAGAAGGAGAGAAAGTGACAAAGCAGGAAAGGCAAGGATAAATCTTTAGTAAACTGCAGGAAGCCATGACAGTTACAAGTCTGTGTCTCACATTTGGCTCTCACGAGCCTTCCTTCCACAGACAGAATCTGTGGATGAGAAAGAATCAGCAACAAAAGACACATTCTCCTGAAATTCCAGCAAAATTCCATATAAGGACAAAGTGAATGTGAATTAAGGATCAAGAGTCTGTCATGAGGCGCGCCACAAATAGGAATGAAAACACTTCTTCCTCCACTAAAGACTGTTCTGCCCCAAGTACACAGTTTTTCATCTGTAGGTTTGGTTCCAGAGATTCCAATTTCAGTTCCCACTCTCCAAAGGCCATGGGGCTGAGACCATTCCCTGCACAAAGCCATCAAAGCACTTCAGACTGACAGGAATTGGGAATGACACCAATCAGTTGGAAGAAATTGAGGCAAGAAACCTAAAGGCACATGTGTGTCTGCATGCATGTATGCATGCATACATGGGCAAAGAACTCTTACCCAGCTCCTGAAGGCTGGTATTCTGTGTCAGTGCCATGGCCAGTTCTCCAGCCCCTTGATGGTTAATCTGGTTATTGCGCAGATCCAGACGTTGAAGAAAGTTGTTTGCCCTCAATCCTTGGCAGAAAAAGGAGAAGCCCTCCTCCCACATGCCGAGACTGTTCCATTCTAAGGTCAGGCTAGGGAAATCAGGCAGGATTGGTGTTTGTGGAGTCATTGGTCAGCTGTGTGAACGACACATGGATCACGGCACACCCAGTCACACACCCAGCTCTGGGAGCAGACTCAGCTTCAGAGAGCAGCATGCTGCCAGGGCCCAGCATCCTCCAAAAGAGCACCTCCAGTTCTTGTGCCTTTGCCCGTCCCACCCCTCACAAGAAATTGCACCACTTGGCATTCCTCCCACCCCAATAAAAAACACCCTCAATCCTTTTCAAATGCTGGGCTCCATCTGGCAGGAATAGCACAAAGAGAGGTAGATATATTTTTACCTCCTGATGGATTTGTTCTGCCTAAGAAGTTTTCCCAAAGCCTCAGCTCCCATGGTTCGCAGGTTATTTCCCTGAAACAGAAGCCCCAGGTGATCAGCTAAGCTTCTCCCAGTCCACCTAGACCACGAACACCACCAGACACATCCCAGCTATAACACAAATTTCAGCTGGGCAAAAATGGTCCAATCAACATTTGTTTCACGTGTCAATCAGGCTTCCACAAAATGAAAAACCCTGGAGGAACAGTGGATCCATACACACCACTGGTCTTATAAGGGCACCATGACTGAGAGCTTGCAAAAATCACAGAATAGCACAGGATCAGCATGGACCACAACGGGGCAGAAAACAGCAATTCCAGAGAAACATAACTATTTTAACACACTTCATTAAGAAGGACTCTGTTAATACTAGCACAAATGAGTAAGAAAGTTATGATGCAGTTTGTGACTGTGGAAATGCCAAAGGAATACAGACAGAAAGTCACTCTCAGCAGAGAGACAATCGCATCTGAAGGCAGATGCTTAGTTCAAAGCACACGCTAGTCAAAAGAAACACAAGTAGGACAGCTTGTAACTCACTGATGAATACAGAAATCCCAAAAAAGCCTACATATGCCTCATCTGCCCAAGCAGCAACTGACAAAAGGTACATAGCAATAGCTTCCTATAAAAACAGAGTAACTGAATAAAAGTGGATAAAGATGACTGGCAAAGTAACTTCGGATAATTGTGACGTGGTGTTAACGAGTCAAGGAATGAGTCACTTGAAAACAAAAAACTTACAGAAGTATGCATCTTGTTGAACAATCCTGCACCAGGACTGTCCAGTTCTCTTTCTCATTAAGCCTGTGCTTTTTCCTTCTCCACCATAGAACACTGTTAATTCTTTTCAGACTCACCTTCAGATCCAAAGATTTGACTGTGGTGTTGGTGCAAAGACCATTCAACAAAAGCCTTACACCTGAGCAGAAAAAAAAAAAAAAAGTTGTTTATTTCATCTGTGAAACTCTCTGCCTAAACCAGCTATCATCCCAGTGTATCACTGTTAAACAGCCAGCTCAGGAGACGTGGCTGCGATAAACAAATTATTTGAAAAACTGCAACTGCTGCTGGAAAGCTTGAGCCTGAGCTTTCAGGGCAGGAGACTGTTTATATATTCTCAAAAAGGTGCCGGGGCAGAGAACTACCTGTCAGCTTATACATCTACCCGACTCAGCCCTGAAAGATCCCCAGAGAGGCTCTGCGGGCTCGGACGGGCTGCCCACGGAGCCCCCTCACTGCGGGCCACTTTAACCGGCCGGACCGTCCCGTCCGTCCGCGGCCAACAGAGGCACAGCTGCCCTCGCCGCCGGAGGGAGAACCGAGGGTGCGTGCCCGCCGCACGGCCACGGGCCGGGCGCCTCGGCCGGCCTCCCGCCCCGCGGCCGCGGCCCGCCCGGCGCCACAGGGAGAGCGGCCCCGCCGCACCTTCCTCGCTCAGGCCGCAGTCACCGAGCGCCAGCGCGGCCAAGGGCGCAGCCCCGGGCAGCAGCCGGCCCAGCGCGCTGCACGTGGGCAGCGAGAGGCTCTGCGCCGCCAGGTCCAGGCGGCCCCCACCGGGCCCCCGCAGCCGCCGCAGTACGGCCTCCTGCGGGGTCGCGCCCGCCGCCGCGCACAGCCGCGCGTACTCGCGCCCAAGCTGCTCCATGGCCGCGCGCGCTCCCCCGGAACCGCTCCCCCGGAACCGCTCCCCGCCCGCGCGCGCTCCCGCCCGGCGCGCCCCCGGGAGGCGGGCCCGGCCGCGCGCGGGCCATGGAGGAGCGGGGCGGTCGCGCCGGCGGCTTCAGGAAGGTGCGGCGGCCCCGGGCGCGGCCCCGAGCGGTGGGCGCAGCCCCGGCCCCGCTCACCCGTTCCTCTCTCCGCAGGACACCGTGGATCGGCTTCTCCGCCTCCATTTCCGGGACGGGAGGACCCGAGGTACCGGGGCGGCGGCGGCGGCGGCGGCGGGCGGGTCGGGCGGGCCGCGCCCCCTCCTCCCGTAACCGCCTTGTCCTTGCAGTTAACGCGGACGCGCAGCTGCTGATGGCCGAGCTGCTGAAGGTCTTCGTCCGAGGTGAGCGCGCAGGGTCGCCCCAGCCCCGGAGGGCTCCCGGCTCCTCCCGGCCGCCCTGCGGCTGCTCCCGTCCAGCCCTGACCCGGCGTGCGGAGCCTTCCGGGGCCCCGGGCCGCCTCCCTCCTCCCAGCACAGCAGCCCCAGGTGTGACAGCTCCCGGACCCCTCTCACTGCCCTTCCCTTTCTTTCATTGCGCTGCAGAAGCAGCGGCACGGGCAGCTCGGCAGGCCCAGGCCGAGGACCTGAACAAGGTGGATATTGAACAGCTGGAGAAAGTATTGCCACAGCTGGTATGTAACTGTGGGCCTGAACTGCATGGGAGCAGAACGAGGATACGGGCTGAACAGCCTAATCCTCGTCCTTTTGGGAGTTGTTTTGAGAACCCAGCCTCTGTCCTGACTCGCTTGCTGCTCTTTCATTGCAGCTTCTGGATTTCTAGAGGCCTCCTGAAGCACATGTCGCCTGTCAGCAGACAGTCCTGGCCTGACACGTGTCTCAGCCTCAGAGACACTCTGGGACAGTCTCAGCTTTTTCTTCCTCTGCCATTTTGCTTGTTTCCTCTCTCCCTTACCAAGCACAACACAGCCCAAAGCAACGATGCTGTCAGATACCATTTTTGAGAAGAGGGTGCCACAGGCTTAATTTGTTCAGCTGAGTACATAACTGGTTTCCATCTTGCTGCCCTACTCCTGTAACAGAGGCCAGTATTTCACAACATGGTAAGAAGCTGTTGCTTTCTCAGCTAATGTGAGAAAGAGGTGCTGCTTCACAGAGATGCATGGAAAGACTTAATGGCTGGGAATACTGTCCAGCCTTCAGGCTCTCATTGCCTCAAGCAGGCAGCTGTAACAGCAACTCCAGGTGCAGCTCCAAGCCTTCCAATGAATAGGTCATTAACAGGAGCTTAGTCACAGGCTCTTGCCAAAAGCAGGTAACTGATCTTTATTTTATAAATAAACAGTGTCTGTCCCTCACTACCTTCCAGTATTTCTCAGGCTGTGACATCAAAGAATGCTTGAAACCTTTTAACCATTCAATATTCTCCTCAGAGGCTGCTCCCCCTCTGCTATAAATTTGTTCTCACAAAGAAACATCAGTAAGTTAAAAACAAGTCTCCCTTCCTTGTGTAGGCTCTTTGCTGCAATTCATCATCAAAAGTCAAGTTGCTTCAAAGACTTGCTGAGCTTCCCCCTCACCCACCCTCTTCCCTAAATCTTTGTAGGACGAAAGGAAAAAAGGACAAAATAACAAACAGCATGTGTGAGAATCCCACATCACGGGACAGCCTGGCCCCTCTGGCGGGGGGGGCACTGTGAAATAAGAAACCTTACACATGTGGGCAGGAGCCAGGGCCCGAGTGGCTTTGCTGGAAGTGCGGGGCTGGCTGCACGGAGGGCAGCAGCAGCCGGAGCAGCAGTCCTTGGCTCGGGAGCAGCTGTGACAGGCTCAGTGGGTCACTGTGCACTGTCCACTATCAGGGTCATCCCTCAGGACAACCACCATGAAGCCTCACCAAAACTGCCGTTCCATACGCGTTCCGTGACAGTACCAGCCTAAGCAGTGCCCAGCCCTCAGCACTGCAGCTTCTCAGCCAAAACAACTGTTCAGCTGTACAACACATGCAATGAAGGAACTGACCTAGTTCAGTCCTCAGCCCCACAACCATTGGTAAAAAAAAAGCCAATCCCAAAAAAAAAAAAAAAAAAAAAAAGCAAGTGATACTACCTTTGAATGCCCTAAAACCACAGGGATGAGTTTGAGTTCAGCTACTATAGCGAAGTGATACTGAAACAAAACCAGTTCATCAGGTATCTGCAGGTACTGCTCTTCAGCAGGGCAGGAATCGTTGTAGCAATCCCTCCTTTAGTGAAGGGCCCACCATTTTAAATGTGGGGGTGTCCTGTCCCCCTTAAAGAATTCACTCCTACTTCCTTGCCTTTTCCAGATTTCAGGTCCCTGTCTCTGCCTCCACCCTGACACCTACTGAAACAGCAGTCCCAAAGATGCTGCCCTAAAAAGGCTCAAGATCCTTTTCCTGACACACAGAGAACTGCTGATGTGGACATCCACAGTAAAGCAGCAATTGAACAGCAGCAGCAGCTAAAAGTAACTCTTTGTATAGGGAAGGGGAATAAGACCTCTTGTCTAGCTATTGAAGGTAGCATTTTTTCATTCTTGTGGTTAAACTGGGTTTGATGACAGCTGAGTTAAAAAAGGACAAGCATGGGCAGAACTGCCTGAGGGAACACAGTCAGTGATGCAAAGCCCTTACACTTAACCCATGAAACTGCCCCAGGAATACTGATATTGCTGCTTGTGTACCTAAACTTGTTTTTCCATGTCAGGTACTTGCAGGGGATAGTTATGGACCTAACCCTTTACAAAACTTGACATAATTAGAGCAGCTAAGAAAATCAGTTAAGCAGATCATATTATTTGATGTCACCTGTGCTCTTCAAAAAATAAGGACTAGCACATCTGAAGGCACACTGCAACTTCCTCCCAACCACACTGCTTCTGCATATTCCAGTCCTGGAAACCAAAAACACCAGCACAAGTATTTCACCACCTATCATTATCAACAGCTCCTGGTTTCCTCACAGGATATCCTGTACAAATTCAGCAAGGCAGCTCTACTTCTGATTTGTGTGACATGAGTAAGCCTGACACAGCACCTGAACCAAGATACCGACAGTCCTATGCAGCGTGGGCTCAGCCCACACTTAATCCACTACAGAGTAATAAACTTTAAACATTATTTGACTGGCTTTTTTTTGTTTGCTGTGGTATGTCTTTTATAGCCTATCAAGTGGCAGAAGGGCTTGCTTTCCACAGGGAGGGTTGAGTGCAGGAGCTGTACACAGTGCTCTCACATTCCCTGTTCACGTCTGGGTGTCAAATAAGAAATCAATCAATTTTTTTGCTAAAGCATTCTGCACTCCTTCTGCTTTGAGTCTCCTTCCTCTTCCACCTTTCTTTCATGCCTCCCCCTCCCTCCAAGTTTCTTCAAAGCATCTGTGAGCATTTGGAAGTAATTAGACCTGAAGGGAAATGTTGGCCAGGCAGGGAGACAATGACAAGTGCCAGGAACCCAGGGTGCCCTTTCTAGCCACTTTGAAGTTCATTCAGATGATACAAAGCTCCGTTTTGCTTTGTTGAAAAAAAATGGGAGGAAGGGAACGAGGCATGACAGGCCAGTTGAAAGGAGAGCAGGTTCCTGTGAACTGACAGACACACCAAGTGCCAGGGCAAGAAGATATTAAAGGCACTGACCAAAAGGGCCCCTGTGGCCACTCTGCTTTATTACACCTACAAATTGTGCAGATGCACACGTAGTGCAGGGAGGAAACAAGGAAAATGGAAAACATGGTATTACTGTACCATGGAACCCCAGCTCTCCACAGATCAGTGATCCATGGAGAAGACTTCAATAAAACCCAGCACCATGACTGCCATGGCACAACAGAGTTCATCTCCAGTGTAAGGACAATTCTAACCAACATTCGTCCTCCCACGTCTGCAGGAGACAAAGATCTGGACTGGGCCTTTTCCCTGTACACCAGCTGCAGTGCAGAGCACAGCTACCCTGCTCTGGGAATACTCAGGCCACCAATCAACTGTCATTTGAAGAGACCCTTCAACTGGATGCTTTTTCCCTGGCTGTAACTAATTACAGATGGTAATTGTACACAGTGAAAATAAAACTAGAGCTTAGGGCAGAAACAAGCTCAACAGGCATTCCATGAACAGACACCTGTGTTCCTTGTTAACAAGATTCTGGCAACTGCACACAAAACGAGTGCAGCAGCTCGGGTGCTTCACAGGAAAGTTCACTGATCTGAACTGGTTTAAGTAACTTAAGTGCTTCCTCTTCATTCATTTTCCAGCCATCTATGTCCAGAATTATCAGCAGCACTAACCCTAATCACTAAGAAGCAGGGAGAAGTCTTGTTCTAGGCACCACTAAACAATTATAGGTAAAGCTGAACCAGATTTTATCTTGCCACTAGAATACAGGCTAGACTCAAGTGATCTCTGAAGGTGGAACTGAGAGGATTTGAATTTAAAAGTATGGATAGAAACAAAGTCCTTTGCAGAAAGTATATAGGAATCGTGTCCCCCTTAATTCTCTATTCTTATTATTTGCATGCAAGAAACCTTAAATTTAACCTCTAACCTTGCTTCTGTAGTCACAAAGACCACAAGCAGGCCCTCCACTCCTCC